>NC_090793.1:2802500-2972500 GCF_040054535.1 Antennarius striatus | reverse complement strand
TTCGAGTTAGGCACACTAGTGACATCATCGCATATTTAATTAGCTAGTTGGATGTGTTTTAGTTTAAAAAAAATAAAAAATTAATTAAATTTTTCTTTTATTTAATTTAATTTTTATTGCGATTTAAAATTTAAAATAAAATTTAAAAAAATAATTTGTGACACACGGACCTTATTAGCTGTCGTGAATGATGTTAGCTTAGCATTCGTAGAGCAGTAGCATCACACGTTGTTACGCATTTATGATTTATGAGTGTTTTTTTTGCCTAATTTATTCCGATTCCGTCCTACTCACCCCTGATTGGATGGGAGGTGGTGACTGACGGGCGTGGCAGCCAATAGGGTGCAGGTGTGAATCCCTCTCTGAGGAATAGAGCAGTCCTAATCAAGCCCTTGTAATACACTAGTTCCCGTTAGCTCCCAGGGGCTAATTAGCATTCTAATTACTGATTGCAAATGAGAGCTGCGTTGATTGTGTTCCGCCTGTGAGTGGAGAGCCTCGAGAGAGAGAGACACACACACACACACACACACACACACACACACACACACACACACACACACACACACACACACACACACACTGAGTGATCATCGTTAAGACGCTTATCATGCTCTTGTTCCTCTGCACATTTCCAGTCCCCTCTCATCTATGGTGTCTCATTAGGATCATAATGCGGTACATACACACACACACATGCAAAACACACCTATACACACACACACACACACACGGCGACAAACATTAAAGACGGTGATAAAGAAACAAACATAAAACATTATATACTGCCAAAGTGTTGCTGTTGTTCCTACCAATTAACACAGCTCTGATTTACAGCTGGAGGGGGGGGGGACACACACACACACGCACGCACACACACACACACACACACACACACACACACACACACAGACACACACACACACACACGTACCTGTGGAAATCAGGGACGAAAAGATGCAGAACGAACTGAAACAAGGGGAAATGTATGAAATCATCCTTTACTGCCGTGTCTGAATGTGTTTCTGTGCATGTTTGTGCATGTGTGTGTGTGTGTGTGTGTGTGTGTGGTGTGTGTGTGTGTGTGTGTGTGTGTGTGTGTGTGTGTGTGTGTACGTGTGTGTCTATATGTGTGTGTATGTGTGGGTGTTTTGGGGGATAAGACCACTCTCCAACAGCGAATCATCGTGTTATGCTGCTCTGCTAGGCGCTTTAACAAGGCTCCCGAAGCTGCACTTCACTGCAGAGTGTGTGTGCACATGTGTGATAATGATTGTGTGTGTGTGTGTGTGTGTGTGTGTGTGTGTGTGTGTGTGTGACAGACAAACCTCTGAGCTGTGTTGTGATTGCTGCACAATTGTATCTCGTCGTTTTTTTTTCTTTCTGCCCTCACGAGTCGCCCCGAACGAAGTAACACTTGTTTAAAATTTTGCCTCCATGCATCTGTGAACTTTTATTAATTTAAAAAAAAAAATATGCGAAATGTTTTTTTAAAAATGACAAAATATGACAATTTTGCTTCAAGGTGTAAAAGAAAAAATAAAGAAATAAAATAAGACTAAATAATAGACATTACAGTATTTTCTGCATCTAAAAACCTTTAATTTTCTCTAAAATCAACAGTGCGCCTTATAGTCCAGTGCGCCTTATAGTGTGGAAAATACTGTAATGAAAGAATTATAAAAGAATAACCTAAATTTTTCAAAAATTTTCATGTAAAAGAATAAATATTACAGTACATCGTAATCCAGAGCGATATGAATGAGGAAAACCCTCTTTCTTCCTTTGATATTCCTCTGTGCTGGTCATCATGGTGTTTTACGGCGCCCCCATCAGGTCGGAGGATGAATCGACTCGTTAAATCCTTCCAAACTTCGAACCTGCGGACGTGTGGAGATCTAAACTGAAGCTGTTCCCCGCTTTACGAACGCCGTCTGGCGTCTGAACGCAGGATTCCATTTAGTTTATTTATCAAGCCGCACACACACACACACACACACACACACACACACACACACACACACACCGACTGTCACCGCAGCCATTATCGCCCATCGCTCTGATTGCTGAAGGTGTTCTGTGTAAAATTGGTGGAAAGAAAAGCGACGTGAAATTGGAGACTCTCTCCTCTGTGTGTGTGTGTGTGTGTGTGTGTGTGTGTGTGTGTGTGTGTGTGTGTGTGTGTGTGTGTGTGTGTGTGTGTGTGTGTGTGTGTGTGTGTGCGGCGTGATTGATGCTCAGAAACCGGTGTTTACTCCTGTTGGTCAATTGGAAAGCCAGCGTGGCGTACTGGGGGAGCACAATGGGGGAGAGGCGCTAAAGTGGTGGTGTGAGGTGGGCGACGCTGACATGGAGACAAATAGATAGAAGCTGTTAGAGAGTGTGGGGGGGCGGGGGGGGTTAGGTTTGATTTCAGCCACGGAGGAGAAGAGAAAGGATGGAGGGACGAGAGGAGGAGAGGAAGGTGTGAGATGAGTGATGGATGGATGGGGGGAGGCGGTTTAAGTAACAGAAGGAAGGAGCTCTGATGAGTTGTGAGAAAGGTGGAGGGGGGGGGCAAAGTGGGGGGAGAAGGGATGCTGGTCATCCCTGTCAGCGGGCCTTTAAATGAAAGGCGACAGTGTGTGTGTGTGTGTGTGTGTGTATGGGGGGGTAGATTGGAAGGCATTAAGGCTTGGCATGTTCTGTGACACCCTGAGAGGGAGGGGGGAGGAGATGGGGGGGGGGGGTAGAAGGAGAGAGGCCAATTGAATTCTTCTAGCGGGTGCCCACTTGTCCGTGTTAAATCTGTGTGTCTGAGTGTGTGTGAGTGTGTGTGTGCATTCCTACAGTGTGTGTGTGTGTTGTCTCTCAGAATGTGAAAGTTGAGGTGGGGGGGGGGCTTTTGTTCAACCACCAGGATTATTGGCTGCACAGATTATCACCGTATATCGTTGTCTGTTTGTTGTTTACCAGCATGAGGAGTAAACAAAACGTCCCAGACGTGTAAACGTCTTCATGCGCGTTCGAGGCTCCGAGCGTTCGAGGCGCCGCGGCGACGTCCTGCTTCCTTTAAAGCTTTCCTTTCCTTCCTGTTGGATGTGTCGGGAGTCTTCATTTTTTCTGCTCTTTTCCTCCCCCCACCACCCTGTCTCGCCCCCCCCCACCCCCACCCCACCCCCCATCAAAGACAACAGACGTACCCGCTACTTGATACGTATAATCAAGACATCAGCATGTTCACATTAACCAGAACGGCCCTCCAAGCACTCAGAGCCTGACAGGCCTGAAGATGCTCATTTCCTTGTTTGACCACAATGAATCTGTGTATGTGTGTGTGTGTGTGTGTGTGTGTGTGTGTGTGTGTGTGTGTGTGTGTGTGTGTGTGTGTGAGTGTATGTTTCTTAATAGAGGATGGTTAGAGGTGTCACCCTGCACCCATTTTAATGTGATCCACAATTACAGCTGTCAGGTCTTGAAGGTAATGTCCTTTTTTGTTTTACACACACACACACACACACACACACACACACACACACACACACACACACACACACACACACACACACACACACACAGTAAAGAGGTAAAATATGGCGGATGAGGAGCGGACCCTCGCCCATAAAGAAAGCTGAACGACCTCCATCACCCCGGTGTGTGGTTGTGCATGCACTAAAGATGCAGGAGGGCGACGCCTCCTCGCATGAATTATGACAGTGTGTGTGTGTGTGTGTGTGTGTGTGTGTGTGTGTGTGTGTGTGTGACAATATTTGCTTTGTTGAACGAGCCCGCGGTGAGAGGCGACGGTCGTAGCTTCTATCCTGCTCTGAGACGTTAAAGTAAGGATGGATGGATGATGGATGGATGGATGGATGGATGGATGGATGGATGATGGATGGATGGATGGATGGATGGATGATGGATGGATGGATGGATGATGGATGATGGATGGATAGATGGATGGATGATGGACGGATGATGGATGGATGATGGATGGATGGATGGATGGATGATGATGGATGGATGGATGGATGATGGATGGACAGATGATGGATGATGGATGGATGGATGGATGGATGGATGGATGATGGATGGATGGATGATGGATGGATGTTGGTGAAAGCTAACAATATGACTTCATCAGCAGCCCAGAGTGGGTCCCACAGCGGAGCTCCTCCAGGAGGACCATATTGTTCCTCTCCATGCTGACGATGTGTTTGTATCGACTTCACCTCTTCAACATCTGCCCTCGCTGTCATATTCAGGGTTACCCCAGGCTTTCAGCTCTCTATCTACCCCCCTCCCTCTCTCAGTCTCAGTCTACCTCTCCCCACCCCGTCTCTGAGCTCTCATAGATTGGAAACATGACCCCTGATTCGCCCCCCCCCCCCCAGATGATCACATGACCACGGATAAAAATGAGACAAACGTCTGAAGAAGAATCGACTCAGTGGTGTTTTAATGTCACGCATTTAAGGTGATGATGGGAGATTACACCACATGGTGCGCACACACACACACACACACACATTGGCTTAGGGGGTGAGGTGGAAAGAGGGAGGGTGTGTGTGTGTGTGTGTGTGTGTGTGTGTGTGTGTGAAATCAAATCTCTCCAAATCTCTATTCTGGCATCACGGAGCTGAAGACGCAAACACAGATGATCACTACTTGCACGTGTGCACGTGCACATTACATGCTTGTGACCACACACACACACACACACACACACACACATACACACACACGCTCATGCAGATGTACACATGGAGGGTAACCCTGGTAGATTTATCAGTGGAGGTCTGCAGCACAGTGGCTGCCTTTCTCATTTCATAGGCCACCGGGGCAGAACAGGCACGAGCTTGTTCAAATCCAACCCAGCAAGACCAACACACACACACACACACACACACACACACACACACACACACACGCACACACACGCACACATGCATGCACACACTCTTTCTGTGCAGCAGCTTAACAGATGCCAGCCAGAATCGATGCCGAGGGAAGGAGGAGTGATAGTGTTGGGGGGGGGTTGGGGGTAGTTGGGGTGATTGGGTGGGTTGGGGGGGGGGGGGCAAGCTGGAGAAGGAACAATATTCTGAAGAGACAAAGAGAGAGATCGACACAGACCAACAGGTGCAGACGGAGAGAGAGAGAGAGATGTTTGGGTTGTTCGCCACAAATAGAGAGATATCATTGGACAGCTGGATGAGTGAACACTAAATGTAAGCAGACACACACACACACACACACACACACACACACGCACACACACACACACGCATACACACACACACACAAAACACACTCACGTTAGACGTCTTTATTGTCCTGACAGGACGTTTCTGCACAAACTAATAGATAAATAAATCAGAATTCTTTTGTTGCCGCGGTAACAAGATGGATCTTTCATCCTCCTCTCCTCTCGGTCCATCGCTCTTCTCTTCCTCTTCTTCTTCTTCTTCTTCTTCTTCTTCTTCTTCCTCTTCAGAGAGGTACACCTGGTCGTTTCAGACGAGTAGACGAACACTTCAAACGCCTTCCTCCACATCCATCCCACCGACCCGGGTCGCTCCAAGAAACGACGGAGGGATGGAGGGATGGAGGGATGGAGGGATGGAGGGATGGAGGGATGGAGGACAGGAGGTTGAGTCCCTCTTTGATCTCAGCTCAGGGAAAATAAAACAGCAGCCAGGGAAAAATATACAGGCCCTGGGGCGGAGCCTGGGGGGGGGGGGGGCGACCCGGCGGAAGAGCCCCGCGTCAGGCTTGAGCGCCGTCCGGCGGGGCCGGCGCTGTTCCTGTTATTCTAACATGGTTAGCACATGGGCTAAACTCCCCAGTCATTTGTTTAACACACAGACTCCCCACGGCGGCCCCAGATGCTACGAGGCTAAAGGGAGCTACAAACGCCGTCCTCTGCGGCGTTTTTTTTTTTTTTTTCTTTTCTCTGTCCGGTTATTTCCTGTTAGCGTCTGCGGGTCCAGACGCCGCCGCGCTAACGTTTTAGTCTTCCAATCAAACTGAATTGGTTCAGAACCCGAATCAATACCAACGTTTAACAAGTTCTCGATGAGAAACAAGACACTTCTCTCTAAACCTGCCATGCTAATGCTAGCTAGCTAGCAGAATGCTAATCATCCCCAGACGGCGTTTTCAGTCCAAAAATGACCGTTTTGTTGTGACAAAATCATCAGGTGTGATGTTTACATGTCATTAGCGTGTGTCGGGGGGGGGGTGACGATCATACAATGCCGTGTTTCAATCGCCGCCTCAAGAATTAAATGAAACTGAATTTTTGAATCTCGTTTCTCAAGTCCGACTTTGATGAAACTGGATTCCATAGCAGATCAGGATTTTAAAAGTCTTGTGCTGTGAGTATCTAAACAACAACACCACACACACACACACACACACACACACACACACACACACACACACACACACACACACACACACACACACACACACACACACACACACACACACAAACTCAGCAGCTATTGGACGCTCTTTTTTTTAGTCTTGTGATATTTGGCATCCTTATCCCACAAACAGACAGTACTCACACTCCCCGTAGGCAGCTCGCTACACAACCGGTTGTATCAGTGTGTGTGTGTGTGTGTGTGTGTGTGTGTGTGTGTTTACCCAGCATGCAGCAGCAGCTGTGTCAGTAATAGCTCTCTAAGCTGCAGGCTAATGACAGAACTCAGAACGGGACTCTAACATGGATAGATGTTTAACCCCGTTTAGCCCCGATCTGGAGACCAGTGGGCAACACACACACACACACACACACACACACACACACACACACACACACACACACACACACACACACACACACACACACAATAAGCTTTATTGACACCCTTATTTCTTTTGGCTGTGTGTGTGGGGAAAGAGAGGAGGGGGGGGCAACATCCTTCACCCCTATATATCAATCCTACCTCTTTACCCCGTTCCCCTGGCAACAAGACCCCACACACAACAAGACCCCCAAATCACCACCATACAAGCACACAAAGGCCAACACACACACACACACACACACACACACACACACACACACACACACACACACACACACACACACACACACACACACACACACACACCGTGCTTTGTAGAGCATGAGGGGTCAGGTGGTCACATCGGTAGAGTGTATGATGGGGGTTGTTAGCTTTTAGGGTTTCCTGCGTGTGTGTGTGCGTGTGTGTGTGTGTGTGTGTGTGTGTGTGTGTGTGTGTGTGTGTGTGTGTGTGTGTGTGTGTGTGTGTGTGTGTGTGTGTCCCAGCTTGCAGTCTATTGTCCGGTCCCATGAAGTGACTGTGAGGTCTAATTAGCAAGTTAACAAGTTAAGAGGTGGAGTCTGTCAAACGCTTAGCTCCTTCACCCCGAGGGTCAGCCCACCACCGCTGGGTGTGTGTGTGTGTGTGTGTGTGTGTGTGTGTGTGTGTCTTTGTGTGAGAAAAAAAATCAATACATATAAATCAAATCCTTTTTTTTTTTTTTTAATAAAGAAATTAAATTGATAAAACAATTATCTCTTATCCGTTAGCTCATTAGCGTAGCGTGGAACAAAACAGCTGATTATGGGTTGTAGTCCCACACCAGACATTTGTCCCTCTGACGTGACTGAAAAAGCACTAAATAAGTGTGTTTTAGCTGCGCTAACAGGGTCCCATAAAAAGTTATGAATTTCTTGCCCAATAAACCCAACGGTTGTTACCTTAGCAGCGCTATTAGCGGTAAATGCAAAAACCTGAATTTCTTTGCATCCTTACGTCGCCACGGCAACAGAAAGTTGCCACACACACACTTTGTTGGATGCAGAAGATGTTTTTTTTTTTTTTTTTTTTTTTTAATTGATGGTCTTCTCTCCGTCCTTTCCTTTTGTCCTCCGTCTCGTCCGTCCATCCGTCTCTCCATCGCCGCCTCGATGAACTCCGGTTCCCCCCCCCCCCGACAATGGCGGCTCCATATTTCTGCTCTTAAATGACGTTCCTGGTGTTCATTGTCTGCTCGGCAGTGGATCTGGTCCACAATAGAGGTGATGGCCCAGTATGTGGAAGGCAACCCCCCCCGCCCCCACCCCATATACACCCCCCTTTAAGAGGACAAAGACCCCAATTTGTCACCTCGTGTACAGCTGTTGACCGCGTGGGTCCAGTTTGTTTGTGCGCCTACGTTTGTGTGTGTGTGTGTGTGAAAATGGGGGGAGGAACAGCAAAAGAGGGGGCAAAGTGAGGCGGGACCCCCCCCCCCCACCCCTCTTTCTGCCCTCTGAGGGTGGGGGGGGTTAGTAAGTAAAAGGGGGTAAATGGTTTTCTGCCCCTCTTCTGTGGGAATGTTTGTGTAAGAGGACAAAGCGGTAGCCACACTGTTGCTCTGTGAGAGTGAAAGTGGGGGGAGGACGGGGGTGAGGAGGGCGGGGTTTGGACTCAGACACGCCCCCTCCATCCCTCCACTCGCATTTATCCACTAAAAGTGTCCACCGGCCGTCCCTCCAGTGATTTAACGGTTAAAGAGACAAATCGGTAAAACGTTACAACGCGACCGCGGAGAATCGGCTATTCTGATTGGCTGTTCGGAAAGGTCGTTTCCATCGGGACGTTTTCCCCGTCATGCTTCAGGTAAACAAACGTGGTATTTAAAGGAGGCTTGTTGTTGTTGTTGTTGCTGTTTTAGAACCGGTGGATTTTCCTTCTTAGAACAGGGAGAACCCTCAGACAGAACCTCCATCACATTCACCGCACTCCACGTGTGTGCAGAAGCTCTGCCGCCCAATTCAAAGCGCGTGTACACTAAATTTAATGATGCATTATAGATTAAATTATCCCCACTGACTTCCCATCATGCACTGGGGCTCAGCTTCACCGCCGTCCCGCCTGCAGACCTCCTCGTCCCCGGTCTGGCCCCTCGTGTTGTGACTCCTGACAACTTCTCCAATTTGCTCTGCTGTGTGAAGAGGCAGGGAGCGCATTGATATCTTCCCACCTAGACACACACACACACACACACACACACACACACACACACACACACACACACACACACACACACACACACACACACACACTCACAAACGCTAAAGTCATCAATATCCTCCCATTTATAAATGATCTGGCCCCGGGATATAGTTTCAGACCTGCTGGGCCCTTCTGCCCCCTGCATGTCACACACACACACACACACACACACACACACACACACACACACACACACACACACACACACACACACACACACACACACACACACACACACACAAAATCACACTCATTGGTCATTGATTGCCTTCTCAGATTCAACACAGCGCCATCCGTTGTTTTGAGTAGCAGTAGCGACCTCTGCCCCCCCCACCCTGCCCCCGCCCCCCGCCCATCACCACCCCCACTCTAAAGTTTTAAACCTTCCAATATGAGATTCCAAACGCTAAAAAAGAACCCAAATTTATGATTTGACTTCTTCCTATAGCTCGGTATTTACCAATCAGATGGCTGCTTGGCGAGCTAACTGTTAGCTTCCAGGCTAATGAGTATTTGGCCTTTCTAAAGGGAGAAATCCACTTGGAATCTTCTTGGAATTTGCATATTTTTTAATGTATTTTTCAGTTATTTATTTAACACTCCCATGTTCCACACTCACAAAGGTCCCCACAAGGCTCCCTCCGGACTCGGGGTGAGTGTGCTTACGGGGGACCGCTCCTTTAAAGAGGATCTAAACTGGAGGCCGTTTGGGCGCTATAAATAAAACCAGGCTGTGCTCATATTCGCGGCTGTCGTCCCAAAATGCAGCCCACAAAATTACAGCCAACATCTTTAATACAAACCACAACAGTCTCCCATTCTCACACACACACACACACACACACACACACACACACACACACACACACACACTGTGGCGAGAGCCACGTCTCGCTGTAGATTCCTTAAAACCTGATCCTTGTCTAAATTTGCAGGCCTTTCCTCATTGATTTCCCCGGGTGAAAATAAGAGGATAGGAAAGCATGTTAGACGTCTCCGGAATCAGAGCCAATCCATTAGCAGCGATCAATACGCTGGCAGAAGGGAAGAGAGGGATGGGATGGGATGGGGGTGGAGGGGGAGGGGGAGGAAGGGAAAAAGGGAGGGAGACGTGAGTGTTGACAAAACCAAATAAATATAGACGCGCAAAGAGAGGAGAAATCAGATTAGCGCTGAGAGAATCTAAGCACAACACTTTTAACCCCTAACCTAACAATCTGTGTTTACACCACTGTAAGGAGAGGAAGGAGGGGAAACCAGGGAGGGAGGGTGAGGATGGGGAAGGCTGCGGTCGCGTGGAAGTCTGTCCCCGACTTGAATTTAACGAGGTTTTTTTTTTTTTTTTTTTAGTGTGTGTGTGTGTGTGTGTGTGTGGGTGGCATTAAAAAAAAGTGTAACCCCCTCGCTCCGACGCGACGTCGCACACAACTGTCGACATCCGTGCTTTTCCCATAATTACTGCGGTGGGGGGAATAATGTGACTTTGGATTTACGGTCATCCTGCGGTGCCGTGAAATAAGTCCTTTTTCATATAAAGATCATTACGTGGTTTCAGAGAGGCCGTATTTAAAAAATACAGGATGTGTGTTGCTTAGAAATGCTCCTAATATTCTCCTTTTTTTGTGTGTTTTCATGTCTCGGCCTCCCCCTCCTCCTCCAGGTAAGTCCCTTTTTTAAATTTTTCCCCTTCAAATTTAACAAAATACCCCCCCTCCTGTTAGGAATTACAGCATCGGTGGTGTAGAAACGCTCACACCGGGTGCCAGGAGGAGTTCAACACCCTCTAAATTAACTCATACCCTTCTATATAAATGCAGCTCATACTTACACACCACCTATAACGCATGATTCATGCGTTCGGGGGGCCCCCCGGGGGCCCCGCCCTCCCGCACACATCATCATCACCGCCGCCATCATTATCGACGCTAACCTGGCGTTGCGAGCGCAGCATATGGTCTTTGCATACGTTGCCGTAACGATGCCAGCTAAAGGAAGCGTGTGAGTGACAAACCCGGGCAGGAATGCAGACGGTCTTTTACGCTCAATCCTTCCTTTTTGAGGTCACACACACACACACACACACACACACACACACACACACACACACACACACACACACACACACGCACACACACAGACACACGTGTTGTCGGGCGGCTCAGCTGCTGCCCAGATGGAGGCGTCGCCTGGCAGGAAAGTAACGGGTCACGTGTTGGAGGCCCCAGAATCTGAATAATAACATAAACACAAACAGTTTCAAAGTTTAATTTGAGATTTTTTTAATTGTTTTTTTAAATTATTGTTTTGCATCGTTTCAATGTGGAAAATTGCTCCAATTTCTCCAGCTTCACCTCTTTTATCAATATTATCTCTATGGTTATGTTGGCATTCTGTTAGCTTAGTTCATCTTATCTTATCTTATCTTATCTTATCTTATCTTATCTTATCTTATCTTATCTTATCTTATCTTATCTTATCTTATCTTATCTTATCTTATCTTATCTGGGCTTATCTTATCTGGGCTTATTTTATCTGGGTTTATCTCATCTGGGTTTATCTCATCCGGGTTTATCTGAGCTTATCTGAGTTTAATTTATTCAAATTTATGTGTTCTGAGCTTATTTTATTTGAGCTTATATTGTGTTGTGTTGTGTTGTGTTGTGTTGTGTTGTCTTATCTTATCTTATCTTATCTTATCTTATCTTATCTTATCTTATCTTATCTTATCTTATCTTATCTTATCTTATCTTATCTTATCTTATCTTATCTTAACTTAACTGTAACCTGAGCTCATCACTTCCTGGTTCTTGGCGTGGGGTAATCTCTTCTTCTCAGAGGGCAGTAGACTGTCAGGCAGCATGAAGGCCTTAAGTCGTCGTCATCAGCATCGGATCAGCTGATTGGCCGACCGATCGATCGCCCCCTGCTCCCCTCAGAAACGGGAGGTTTTTCTGGGTCGACTTTGTTTCTCTCTGAAAACAAACGTCCATATTTCCCCTCTGGGAGATAATCGCATTCCACAATCGTTATGCATTACCATGTCGTTCCCGTCACGGCTACATCGAGGGGCGAGGAGGCGTCCTCCCCAGTCCTGACTTTGATAGATGGCTCCCGTTTTCAAACCAAATACTGATGTCATTTCTTATAGATCTGTATTCAATCTTTCCCCCCGTCCTCCTGGAGTCGGTTTGCTTACGGAATATTGTCTCCGGTTGGATTTGATGCCTTGTTACGCCTGGAATTCAATCGAAACACAAACCGGCGGGGATATGAGCATCACCGTCCCTCCTCGTCCTCAGCGTGACAAAGACATGACGTCATTTCACCTGAGCTTAACTCACTACGTATCGGGCTAATTGATGAAATTGATCAATGAAACAAACAGAAACTACCTGAACGGAATCATTTACTATCGGCTAACATAAAGCAGAAGAGCACTCCGGAACCTCCGCTGAGGTTTTCATTTAATTCTAGCCCAATGAAAGACAAATGCAGCATCATTTAAGAGTGGATCAAAAACAGTCAAGGCTCCGCCCCTTTAGAGGCGTTTACTCGAATGGTGATGAGAAGACACGCCCACCAGGTTTCAAATTAGACCAAATTTAAGCAAGAAAATTGAGGAAAGGAAAGGAAAGGAAACAAGGAAAGGAAAGGAAAGGAAAGGGGGCGGAGCCTATCTCTGCTCCCTAATGATTGGTCCTGGTAATAGTTCTCAGTGTTTTAGGGCGAATCTTATGACCATGTAACGAAGGCCTTGATGACTTTATTAGCCTCTTCAAGTCATTCGGCTAACGCTTACCGTTGTGACCCCCCCCCCCTCCTCACCAACCCCCTTACCTCTTTCCAATCCTTTCCCTTTTCCCCCACCCCCCCCACCCCCGTCCTACTGTTTCTCGCTGCGCCCCGTGATGATGAAATCAAATTAGGTGGACTGGATGGGCCTAAATCACAGCTCGCGTTGCGGGCCGTGACATAAAGAATGGCCAAGACGAGGTTACCCAGAGTTCACGGCAGATAATGAAAGAGACAGGGAGGTAATAGCATGACGGAGTGGTGGGGTTCGGTACACTGGGGGGGGTGGGTTAATATGAGGGGAGGGGTGGAGGTTCATTTGGAGGGTACCTGCCTATATGACCACTCCATCTGGGGAGGGACACTCGTGGCGTTCTCCACCTTTTCTCTTAAGTCTCTCCTGTCCTCTCCGTCATCCTCTACCCGCCGCCGCCGCCGCCGCTTCCACTCCTCTCCTCCATCTTTCCATCCCTCGTTTCCGCCTGGCGCTCGTGTCTCGATAGTGATAAAGGTTTCACACTCAATTAAGTAAAGTATCTCCTAAAAGGGAAGTCTCGCTGGCCTTATCAGGAGACGTTCACTAAGTACTCCGGTGATGGTGAAGCGCCTCCATCACGACACCTCCTCCAGGTCTATTTGTTAGCAACGCTGCCATTGGTTGGCTTAATTGACAGCTGACATTGTCCCTCCCCTCTACGCTAAAAGTGGCTAAAAGTCAACAGTGTGGTAAATGGGATTATATCTATAGCATCACCTTCATCTTCATCATCAGCATCTTCATAAAAGATCAATAAGTTCCCAACCAAAAAGGTAAAAGTTCATGTTTTTCTCCTCCTACACGGATCTAGAGCAGATCTAGAGTGGTAACCAACGGCAACAGCTCTGTTGTAATGCTGAAAACCCATCATCTTCATCATCTTCAGGCAGATGAAGATGATGAAAACTTTTTGCGGCGTTCAGACGTCACCCGTCTCCTTCGGTCTCCGGCCGTGAGCGAAACAAACGCTCCTTTTAGCACCCCTTTTAGCCCCTTTTAGCCAAATAAACGGATTACAAAATCCGCTGTCGTCTCAGGAACTTTAAACTCTGACTAATTCCATGAAGATGTTTGGAATTCAGCCGCGTTACGACAGACACAACACTCACTGAGTTTAACCATATGGAGGCTGCAGGTGTGTGTGTGTGTGTGTGTGTGTGTGTGTGTGTGTGTGTGTGTCCCGCTTGTAACACCTGTCGCTGTTTACAGTGGCTTCCTCTCATTACGGAATACCAGCACACAAGTATCCTGTTCTCACACACACACACACACACACACACACACACACTAGCAGTTACCCCCCCCCGATGCAACGACACGCTGACCTTCGACCTCGTCTGTGGAGATCATTCGCTTCCTGTTTGCTCCCTAAACGGAGCAGGTAGGGCAAACGAGGTCACCGGGGTCACGCCGCCTGACGTTTTTGGTGTCTGATCGCCTCGGCAACCGTCACTTCCTGTAAAAAGTAAAAGTTTTAGACGTGATGCTTAAATGGATGGTAGAGTATGTAAAGCAAGTCCCGTAGGGCGTTTAGGTGTCTTAAATTTACCTTCAGAGGGTTTCGATGAGTTTTCAGGCGAACGCCCCCCTCCCCTCCCAGTTCTCCCAGTGACCTTGAGGCCACCTTGTCCTCCCATTCAACAAACTGGGCTTTAATTCTGTAGGCCGGGGCGACCAAACGGAAATAAAAAGCCCATTATGTGTCGCCCGCGGCGGGGGCTTGTTGACTGGGTTTTATTGCAGCGGGGGATGAGAGAGCTTGATGCCTTCATTTAGGGCCCCGAGCACCCGGTGCTGACAGCCCTGAGACGGGACTGGCCCCTGTGGCACCGCTAAAACGGAGCATGACAGAAAGAGTGTGTGAGTGTGTGTGTGTGTGTGTGTGTGTGTGTGTGTGTGTGTGTGTGTGTGTGTGTGTGTGTGTGTGTGTGTGTGTGTGTGTGTGTGTGTGTGTGTGTGTGTGTGTGTGTGTGTGTGTGTGTGTCCTGGCTGTCTGTAGACCGGGCTGGCACGCTGAGGCGTGCTCGTAAAGCTGACAGCGAGACATATGTATGGATCCCCCATTAAAATTTTACTACTAATCAGTATGGTTGGCGTGCCGGGCTACTAGCTGGCTGCAGACTCAATCACACACACACACACACACACACACACACACACACACACACACACACACACACACACACAAACACACGCAGGAACCGACACACGTTTTCAGAGCGCCGCCGTTCGTTTTAACTCGATGAAAGTTTTCCCAAGCACTTCCTGATACTTTTAGGGTTAGCTAGCCGACACCGACGTCTTGGCGTTTTAGTGTCTTTCTGCTTGTTTTGATTTTGTTTTTGTTTTTTTTTGTTTTTACTTGGTTTTTTTTGTTTATTTATTTTTTTGGAGTTTTTTTTTTTAAATTTAATTTTTGTTTTACTCTCACTGCTATAACATTGCCGATGATCCCGCGGTGAGTTAGCTCGCGTGCACCTAGCAAAGTTAGCCTGCAAAAAAAAAAAATTTTTAGCAGCTAAGAATCGAAGTTCTTAGTGGGATTAGCAGTTAGCATCAGTAGATTTGGGGTACCAGACACTTTAAATAAATACATACTATTAAGTTATGCGGGTTAGCTTACCTGAAGCTTCCGCGGTTACTCCACCCTACTCTTGAAATGATTAGAAACAAATCTCCAAACGATGCTAATGCTACTAATGCTATTAATAGCGACGAATTGCTATTAATTAAACAGCCTCCAAATATTTTGCTAATAGCTTTTGGGGCTAACTTGGAGTGTTGTTTCTCTAGCTTTTTTGCCCTTGTTTTGTTGCTGTTTACTATAAAATCGTTGGATTTGTCCATTGCAACAAAAAAATGCTAATCTTTATCAATAAAACACGTATGTCATTTAGCATTTTGTGCACCTTCCTGTCGCACACCTTCCACTTTGTGCTTCTCTTCGGTGAGGCGGCGGATGGAGGTAAAGTTCAGGCGGGGGTTGTCAGACCCATAAAGGTTGATGTTGCGTGTCGTAGGACTCTCCCACGTAGCGGCGTAGCGTTATCAGCTGGAGCGTCAGCAGGAAGAGAAGGGCGGAGAGGTGGAAGGATACGTGTGGATTGTCAGGTGCACTCATGATAAACTAGACCCGGGTTTGACCTGCTGACCCAGGGGTCACAGATTAGACGTCCCAGAATGACGAGCTAACGACTCATTTCATTCGCTGGATTCTCATAAATTGGCAGAAATTATAGGAGATCTGTGGTCCTCCTGGCGGAGCTCCGCTGTGGGACCCACTACAGTCTGCTTGTGAAGACATATTGTGAGCTTTCACCACCTGACATCCCTAACCCTAACCCATCCATCCATCATCCATCCATCCATCCATCCATCAATTCATCCATCCATCATCCATCATCCATCATCCATCCATCCATTCATCCATCCATCCATCCATGCCTGAGCGTCTCTCGCTCTGCCCCGTGTAGTGGCAGTTATCTAAATCAGTGTGTCCGGCTAAATCAATGCCCCGGCTGCTTGTGTATGAGCGTGACCGTGTGTGTGTGTGTGTGTGTGTGTGTGTGTGTGTGTGTGTGTGTGTGTGTTTGTGTGTGTGACAGGTAGTGTGTGTTTCCGTGGTGCGGGGGTAAATAAACACATCGTTGGTGAGGTCACAGAGGCAAAGGTGAAGACGGGGTTGCAATCGATACCCCGGAGTATGTGTGTGTGTGGGTGTATGTGTGCAAGCAGGTGTAAGCCCCTCCTTCCTCTAACTTGCTAAGCCACTTGTTAGCCACTGAAGGGTGACCCCACACACACACACACACACACACACACACACACACACACACACACACACACACACACACACACACTCCCTCACACACACACCGATATAATGGGCTGTAATGAGACGAGAGGGAAGCTTCTTCTCGCCCAGGGGATTCAGGACTTTTCATGTGTGTGTGTGTGTGTGTGTGTGTGCGTGTGTGTGCGTGTGTGTGTGAGTGTGTATGTGTGTGTGTGAGTAGGTGACCCCGTCACGACACTGACCTGCTTGCGCTAACGTCATTAGCCGAGGCCATCTTGAGGTCAGGCCTCAGCATCCTCACCTCCACCAGAACCCAGAGTGTGTGTGTGTGTGTGTGTATGTGAGTGTGTGTGTTTGGGTGGGTGGGGGGAAACCTGGCGAGACGTCGTCCCACTTGCAAATTATTCCCCACAGTTATTTATAGATTTTTACGTTTCTCACACGCCTCTGGTGGAAAACAAGCATGGGTGCGGATCTCATTAGGACTGGGGGGGAATTCATCCCTGATTATTCCAGAATAACAGCTTGGTATCATTATGGGGGTTAAAAAAAATCTCCTTATTTTGTCATTTCTGTTTACACTCTAAAATGTGAGAAGTTACGTTTATGTAAAATAATCCAGGAAACAGATTGCACTTAAAAAGGGAAGTACATAGAACTAAAATTGTTAAGTTAAGTTAACTAAATATTTACTAGTCAAGTTTATTTCAAATGTAGTTGTCTTTACTAAATTCTTTCATTTATTGAAACTAAAGAATAGCGAGTATACTAGCAAGTATGAACTCGATCTTTCTGAGTGTACTTAGTGACCATTTTTATCTCTGACGCGTCCTCAAGGAAGTCCACACCTGCGATTGGTTGCCTAGGGTTTGGATGCTAACATTCAAAACGTTGGACGCCGTTCCTTGAGGATCTTGTTGATCAACCAATCATCAACCAAAACCGAAATCATTTTCGGGATCGTGTTAACGCGTCAAATCTGCCATCCGTTCATCGGTTCCTGAAATAGAACCCTGCGATTCCGTCCTGTCTGTCATCGTAATGCCACCAGATTAGATCTCCTCCGGTCGGACTCGCGTCGATAAGCCTCCGTCCTCCTCTTCTGCCCGATACCGTCGCCGTCTTCACAACCACTCAGGCCACTTTTACAGCAACCGCTAACAACTGTTCCAGGCAGCGCTATTGGGGTGGTGGTGGTGGTGGCGGTAGGGTAGGCGCGCCTTCACGCGGCGCGTGCTCGCCGCTCGTCCATCTAGCTGTCGGCGTCTATCGACCGGGCGATGCTGTGTGTTTTGGCCCGAGCTGGGGGCCACAGATGCTGCTAGGGGCTATTAGGTGCCCATTGTTTGTTTTGAATGGCAACGGAAACGAAATTGGTCTCATTGTGATCTTATTGTGGGTAACCCTACCTCCCTCTGTGGCCGGGGGAGCCAAAAACCAATCCTAATTCACTTACCCCGCCCCGCCATTGGCTTTTCTAATGCTTTTTGAGGGATGAAAATATGGCAACATGCAATAAGTGTCAACAGCCTTAAAAGCAAGGGGGAGTCTGAGGTGGAGGTGGTGGTGGGGGTGGATGGATGGACCGATTCACGTTGGTCGAGGAATGGACGGATGGATCTTTTATTTATTTCCTTTTTTAGTTCATTTTCGCTTCCTTTTCGACGTCCTTCCTGATCTCCTGCCCCACCTTCCCTCCTCTCCTTCCTCACCTCCTCGCTTCCTACCATCACCAGCATTAGCGAGACGTCCTGATTGGTCGGTGATTTACTGCCTTCCATAAGTGGGCCGGATTGCTGGTTGTGTTTAAAAAGGGGGGAGACCATCATGATGGTGCTTTATTTGAGAGTACGGAAATATTTACTCTCAAAAATTATATATATATATATATATATATATATATATATATATATATATATATATATATATACACATATATATTTTTTATTTTTATTTATTTATTTATTTATTTATTTATTTTAGAAAACACACACAAGTTTTTTTAAATTTATTTATCTTTCTGCTAAATAATCCGTCCCGCCTCCTCGCTGTCAGGATGAATCTCGGCTCTGCTCCGGAGCCCTGGAGGGGAAAGACGATCCGCCCTCGGCGGCGGCCGACCTGCCCTCTCGTCTGCCCTTCACACAAACACAGGCAGCCCTGCCCTCCGCTGGGCCCCTGCACACCCGCTGTAATGATGTCTGTTGACCTCTAACACAGGCCGCCCTGGCAGATTAGTTTACAAGTGGCCCGGGGACTCAGATCCTCACCCCGACGATTCCCTGCATCGATTATGAGTACGTTCTCCTCAGCGCCTGTGCCACCGCCGTCGTCACGGCGACTGGTGGGGCATACCAGTGTGTCGTCAGTACCACGCGATGTTGTATTGTAATATTAGATCCTTCACGAAAGCAAAGTTCTAACTTCAGGATTTCATTTCAGTTTTTGTTTTGTTTGACATGAGAGAAGCACGAAGAAATTTAGCTTTAGCATGTGTTAGCATGCTAACGCTGCTAACACTCTGAAGCGACGGTGAACGTTTCCTCCTCAGAAAGGATGCAAATACAGTCCATTTAAATCAGTTTGAGATCTGGATTGCACCGCATTTCCTGTTTGTTGTCCCGTTTCTGTTTGTGGGCGTTGGTTCCAAACCCGTACCGTCTCTTTAAGGGGGGCCGTGACGCTACACACCAGCGAAAAAATAATCATTCCTCCTCACTCACACACACATTTCACACTCCTTTTATTACAAATGTAAGTGCAGCCGGGTCCTAAATGCATATTCCATCTCTTCCATACAGCAGACTCACACACACACACACACACACACACACACACACACACACACACACACACACACACACACACACACACACACACACTCAGACGTCAGCTGATAAGTAATAGCCTCGCCGTCTGACAGCCAGCTGCTGGACGACTGTTTACATGGCTGCTGATTAGCCTGATATCAAACGCGTGCATGGCGACCGTGGCTGATGAATTGGCCTGCCCACCACCACCTCCACCTCCCCTTGTTGTCAGGGCCGGGCCAATAATGTCATTTTGATTATTCAATAAATAACCCATAATCCGACATTGATTGGAGCCGCGAACCGGCTTCATGTAAAGGAGGAAGGGATGGAGTGGGGGTGGGGGGGTATCGACCTGCGCTGGTCAGCGGTTGGATGACCATTGGTCGCTGGGGTCACATGTGATGTGATTAGGGTGAGGGTCATCAGTTCAGCCTGGTTGCTTGTTGTCCCCAACAAAGACGTCCGAGACGGATGGATGGAGGGAGGCGGCTTCCATTCCATCACCGGACCGTCCTCACATTTAAAAACTCACATATCCATCAGTTCTGAAGCCCGAGAGCCAATCAGAACGAACCTGATAATGATCCCAACCAGCGGGCGGTGTCAGCTAGCCTCGGGCCCGTTAGGTTAACCGCCCCTGATGAGCATCGATCGCTAATTCTTATCTCTGCTTCTGGCGATATGACCTCACTTCATCGCCTCAAAAATTCGCCAATGTGCCCAAATTATCCCCGTAGCTTCTGGTTAGCGCTGCGGCGTGACCTGGTTAGCATGGAGCGTATTGGAACCTGTCCTGCGATGGATTATTCCTCTTCCCTAAGTAGGATGGATTTTATGGCGCTAGCCTGATCACTATCTGAAACAAACTAATCGTTCATGTGTGCGTGTGTGTGTGTGTGTGTGTGTGTGTGTGTGTGTGTGTGTGTGTGCGTAGGCTGCCTTGATGTTGCCATTGAAGTGTCCCTGGCGTTGTACTTATTGGAGTTCCCTGATGTTAGATATTGGAATATTGATCTTGGGAGAATGTTTAGCTTTCACTCCTCTCCGGTTTCAATTATATGCTCACACAGCTGACGCCCGCCTCACACAGCGGTACAAGCTGCAGATGTGGCGGGACATGAGGGACCGAGATCAAATCAAACTCTCGATCAATGGAATGGGGGGGTCGGAATGAAAGATTTGGGTTTCAAGGGGGGGGATTTTACTCACAACATCTCACATATCTGATTGGGGATGTTAACCGAGATCAATGGCGGACAAAGTCTTTGAGGATGAATCATGGAAAGTCTATCACATTTTATAGGTAAGGGGTCAAACTTCGTGATGCGATGGGGGCGGGACAGGATGGCGACATCATCCTGGTGTTAGAAAGGGAAGGAAAGGTGACTTCAGGTCAGAGATTCTGTTGTCATCTTGCAAAAAATCAACAAGACTCTTGGACTTTTCGTGCTTTCCTTGTACTTCCTGTCCCGGTGTTCACCCCAGACTCGGCCTAAAGGTAATTCAGGCTCGTTTACCCCCTGATTTACCCTTCCTAATGCCTTCGATGGGACTCCGTAAGGTGTTCCATAAGGTGATATTTAGGGTCCCAGCTGTGCTTTCCGAGCAGGACCACCAACGAGAGGGCCCGACGAACGGACCAGGAGAAACGGCGCAGAGCCAAATCCAACTTTGCGGGATTGGGGTAGAATTTCTCCGCTTCCCCAAGTAGGGATCGTCTTAAGGTGATGCTATCGTCTCCCGAAAAATAATTTCAACCCTTTCTTGTTATCTTTGCGTGATTGAGATATAGTTTTGTCTGATTTAGAGTGCGAGGACGCAGGACTTGCTGTCATCGCCGCTTAGCGGCCAGCGAGGGGGAGTCTTCCACATTTCAGAGCCTCCCTTGAACAACAGTTGCTCTACAGCACAATGTCGGTTTCCTATTAAATACTTTCTCCCAATTGCCCATTATTCCCGCCTATAAAATCTCTGCAGACTGCATCGGAGGGCTGTTTTAGCCCCCAATCACCCGACGTCCTTTTGTTTCGGAAAACATGTTTCAGCTGAATGCAACTTGGAGAGAAAGAACGGAGGGAGGGGGGGTGGAGGAAAGGTAATTTAATGAAGTGAAACGTTTGATGTTGTAAATAAAAAGCAGACGGGTCGTGGGTGAGAGGCTGGGGCTAATGGACTCGGTTGGATGGTAGGTGTGGAGCTGCTGATCTTTAAAAAAGAAGTATAAAAAAAAAAAAAGCCTACTTCTCAGAAAAGATGCCAAGAAACCCCACGGCCGGCTCGATCTGGAGCCCCCGCCCGAGGCGTTCACATCGCTGGGACGGCTTATTAAGCAATTAGAGCGAGGTAGAAATCACCGCCAGCCCTTCATCTGAGTGTGTGGGTGTGTGATTGTGTGTTTGCATCCAAGTACCTTCAAACTGTTTCAGCTGTAAATCAGCAGGACAATGTGGGCTGCTGTTTGAAAGCAACAGTTCACCCAAAACTCGAAATTTTACTTCGGATTTATTCGCCCACATTCCTCATCCGAAAAGCATTTCTGGAGCTTCGCAACAAAACATCCTTTAACGGCACGAAGACTGACAAAAAAGCTGAAAGTGAAGCAGATGGGGACAGACATCGTCCAGAGAAAATCTCCAGAATTATAATTATATTAAAGAATCCAAATTTACCAATTAAATACAACTTATTTCAAAATAAAATCTTCACCAAAGCTGCTAAACTAATTGTTAGCATTTGATCCCTGCCTTCTGAGACACCTTTTAAAGACTAAAATAAAGATTTATCTTTAAAAAAAAGTTTGTTTTTTTTAAACATCCCATGGCGTAACCATTGGAAGTCTGAAAACGAAATAAGAAGAACGGTAAAAGAACGCAGGGGGGAACGAGCAGCGGAGGAGGGGGCGCACATAAAAACAGGAATAACCAACGAGGAAAGAGAAAAAGCAAAGACATGATTATGAAGGTTAAACAATGGCAGCGGTCATTACGCTTCACTTTCAACCAGCGGGAGGAGAGAAATCACCACCACCACCACCACCCCCCAAACCATTTATAATTCATATCCTCAATTACCACTAATAAAGTGGCATGAATGGGGGCCGGCCCAGGGAACGGCGCAGCCACAATTACATGTAGTATAGCCCGGCATTAACATTTTCTATTTGAACATTTTTCAGCCTCAATTTCTCCAGGAGTTAATAAGAGCGATGATCCCTCCTTGACTTTTTCATGAAATTATTGTATGGTTATAATATTCCAATCTATTAGCCCTCCTCCTCTCCGTAATGTATTCTATCATTTAATAGCCTGACCCGAGGAGGGGGGGTGGGGGGCACGACATTGATGAGAGGAGGTCTTGTCGTTTTGATCCCGGGGAGGGTGAGACAAAGGTCTGCTTGGATCCCCCGGATTGAAGTCCCGGCCCGGGGGGGTGGGTGGGGTGGGGGCTGCGTCTATCATCTGGAACGCTTTCAAGACACGGGGTTGTTCGTTTCTTAACTGGAACCACCAGAAGTCAAATAACACAAATAAATGTTTAAAAAAAAGCAGCTACTAGTTGGCAGCTAACTATTATATTATTACATTATATTATTATTATTATTATTTTTATATTATATGATGCTAATATGATCTAAAAATGCTCTGGACGACAAGAGCTAACGTTGGACTCATTAAACCAAGGGTTTGCACGCTCCATCCTCCTCCTCCACCACCTCCACCTCCTCCTTTATTCTCCGCGTTCGTATAAAATAATAACGCGTTCGGAGCTCGTAAAATAAGTTTAGCGCCGTCCAGGAATCCTCGAAGGTGGAGGCAGCAACGGATCCGAACAATAGAATAGAATAGAATAGAATAGAATAGAATAGAATAGAATAGAATAGAATTTTGTGTGTCACACACACACACACACTCACACACACACACACACACACACACACACACACCATGTGGCTAGCGAAGAGCCAGCTGTTCCTTTCCACTTCACATCACTGTAGGCTAACGACTGCTAATCCCCCATAGCTTTCCCCTCAAAGGAACTGAGGCAGCAGCCATGATCTAACTCCTATTGAATTCCAATTACCCTCCACCGGGATTTCACAATAAGAACCCCCCCTTTCTTCCTCCTCCTCCTCCTCCTCTTCCTCCCTGTCCCACACACGTACATCCTCGCGTTTACTGTGCACTATTTATTTATCGATGCGATTTAAACTCCTCCACCCCTGATGGTGCGCACTGGTGAACTGACACCTCACTACTGTACTTTACCCCCCCTTCTCCCCTTCCCCCTCCCACATGGCAGCAGTTTCATCCTTGACTGGGCTTCCTTTTTTTTTTTTTTTTTTTTTTTTACCCCTGGCAGGTTTTGCCCCTCTCTGCCAAGCAGGGTCTCTTGTAAAAGGGTTAGCTTCAATGAATGGAGGCCCAGCGGGGAGCCAGGAGCTCCTAAAGCCTCCCCACCCTCCACACACACACACACACACACACACACACACACACACACACACACACACACACTCAACTCGCCTGCTGCCCCCCCCCCTTCTTGCATTCCTGCTCTTTTTATTCTGCTTCTATAATAACTTTATAGGTGTGTATCGGGAACGCCGTCGCAAACAAACAGGCCTTTATTTCTTCAGACGATAAACGTCACGCTTAGAAAACATGTGCGATCCAGCAGCCCATAACCATCAATATCAAGAATAAAGTCGTGCATACCCCCCCCCCCCACCCTACATCCCCAACCCCTACCCCACATATCTGGTTTGATTTTACCCCATGACGTGGTGGATTCCAGCCCCTCACAGAACTACGCCGGGCAATAAAACAATGGGTGGCTGCGGGTGTATAGCGGAGGGTTTTGGGATTCCTGGTAAAGTCTGAGACGGAGCGCTACCATGGTAACAGCGGGTGGAATAAACATGCTGGGAAAGTCTGTTTGGTAGAGAAAGAGAAAAGGGGTGGGGGGGGGGGATGCCAGGAACCGTGTCGCAAAAAAAAGGACTCGCTTTTTAAACCAACGACACGCTAACAAGGAGCGAAAAACGTTTGACATGTCGGGTTTGGACGGAAGTAGCACTTGTAGTTGCTAGGCGATAAAAAAGATCGTCTTCGAGGTTGCTTTGTGGTGCAACCGATTGAGGAAATGATCCATCCTTATCCGGGTTGGGGTTTGGGTCAATATTGCGTTCCTCCACTGCCCACTAGAGGGCGCATCTGAGTCCAGAATGTTAAAGATTCTCCTCCGGCGCTAGCTCTAGTTCAGTCTTACCGACTGGATTTCGTCACCTTTATCTGGGTAATTTTCGCGTAAACGTAAAAACAGAACGCAGGACGTTCCAGTAGTCTGATTACTTCCACAGCTCTGGTGGAACTGGTAGAGGCTAAAGGTGAAAACCAGTTTGTGTGGCACGCTGTGGTATTGGCACTCGGGTATTTTCCCCTTCTTAAAATGCCCTCATTCCCACTTTTAATGCCTCTCTCTCCACTTTTAGATGATTACAGTATAATGGAGAGATGGAGTCATGGCATAGTTTATTACCACATACACACAAACAGCCCAAGGACACAGGAGACATAGCAACAGAACCGGTCCGAAGATTAAATACGAGCTGAACCGGACGGCTGCTTTCGACCTTCTGAGTGTGATCACCACTGAATTTAAAACCTTTATTAATAAAGACATAAAACAGCGGTTACAGCAGGTTGAAAACGCCTTTATTTCTTTCCTTTCCTTTCATTTCTTTTTCGTCTATTTGCACTTCACCCGACTTTATTTCCGTTATTTCTCTGCAAATTTTTTTTTTTAATTTTTTTCGGGGGGGGGGGTTAATATTTTAAACCAGAAATTATTTTTTTTAAATCATTCACTTTTTTAAAATTCTTTCCTCAACTTTTATATTTTTCCAGAAAAGAAAAGTTTAAAAATGTCTTTCATTTTAAAATAAGGGGCTAAAAAAAAAAAATGATGCAACAGGAAATAAAACCACCGGCCTCTTAAGCCAGAAGAGTTTGTTGAGGATATTACTTTATAATATATTATATTATCGTACTATATCTTTGGTTTTATTCATCTCTCTGAGCCTGAAGTGGCAATCAGTCGTACAAAATCGCTCCGATCAGAATTAAACGTCACAAATTGGACACGAGGCTCTATTTGGTCGATTTCCTTTATTTTATCTGTGTGTGTGTGTGTGTGTGTGTTCGTGTGTGTGTGTGTATATGTGTGTGTGTGTTGGGCCATCTATCCTCTCAGACACGTTTAATAGGGCTTTGGCTGCCGTTGACCGAGGGCGTAAATGTGTCATACTTTATTAGAAATCCCAAAGAAGAGGGCTAACATTAATCACCGCCTCTTGTTTATGAAAGTCATAAATGTTTCACTGAGTGCTTTATTGTCGGTTGCCAGATTTGTGTGTTCGCTCCACCACCGCGTCATGATAGCGGCCCGAAACCGGCAAGGAATTATCTCGCTCTCTCGTCCCCCTCTTTGGCTTTTTGTCATGTTGTCAGGAAGTATGACATCACCCTGCCCTTTGACCCGCCTAGTCAGGAGAGCTCTGATTGGATGATTGGCTTACAGAGGACACACACACATTGACTCCAAACTCAATTCTGCTGATGTCAGGAGCTATTACAGATGACGACATGCACACACACACACACACACCGACAGGACGTGGCTGTGTGTGTGTGTGCGTACACGTGTTCAGGGTTATATAGGTCAAATGTCTGAAGGTAGAACATCTCCCGGCTGAAATACCAGGCAAAATGTCAGAGCTTGCCGCCGTGCGATCCGACCAATCGATGGTTCCGTTGTGACATAAAGGCATCGTTCCATCATTGGTTGAGCTAACGTCACTAATCTTGCGCCGCGCCGCTGTCTCAAACGCTAAAAAACCGTCGAAAGAAAGGAGAGCTGTCGCTTCTTCCTGGTTCCTGTTAGCATGAAGACTTTTTAAGTGCGGAAAACCACGCCCATAATAATCAAAGTCAAGTCAAAGTCAGCTTTATTGTCAAATGTACCATATATGCACAACATACAGCACAGATGAAATTGCAGTCCTCTCTGACCCACGGTAGACAGGCAGTACAACAGGCAGTACAACACAGACAGTACAACAGGCAGTACAACACAGGCAGTACAACACAGACAGTACAACACAGGTAGTACATCACAGACAGTACAACACAGACAGGACAACAGGCAGTACAACACAGACAGGACAACACAGACAGGAGAACACAGGCAGGACAACACAGGCAGTACAACACAGACAGTACAACAGGCAGGACAACACGGGTAGGAGAACACAGGCAGGACAAAATAATAATACAGTATCTCCCTCTTATTCGCGCTCCAAGATGCATGACTTCACTACATCGTGCGCTACGTTCCGACCGTAGCGCACTTCCATGTAAGAAACACTTAAAAGTGCGTTACACCATCTTCAAGAGTGTGGGAAAAGGTAATACAGATAGAAGGTGGTTAATAAACGTTTAAATTACCGTAAATAATAAAATAAATAGTTCATCACTATATCGCAAATTTCATTTTTCATGGGTGCTGCTGGAACGCATTAACCGCAAGTAATGAGGGATTACTGTACGACTACATCCTGTTGGCATCTGATAGCACCTCTGCTAACATCGCTCTAAAATCAGCTCTTGAGGAGTCTCCGAGGATTCCGACTTCACGTTTTTTCTTCAGACGCTCTCTTTCAAACAGATCTTGTGAACGACGGTGAGAAATCCCGTTTGATCGCCGCCGCCGCCGCCGCCGCCGCCGCCGCCGCCTTCTCCCCGAAGTCCTAGCATAAAACTCATAACGATCTAAAAAAAAAAAAAAAACCACGACGATCAGCCGGCGAATCACGACGAATCGTAAATCCGACCCCTCCCTCTTCGTCCCCCCTTCCTAGTTAACCGTGGAATAATGTCATCTTAATGATTATTTTTTTGCGGCGTGCCATAACAGCATAATTCAGAGAGGGCGTAATGATTTTTTTATGCCCCTGACATATTGTTTTGCGGGGAGTGACATAAAAGCGCAGTGACATGTGGCATTTTGGGAAAGGTCAGGCGCTCCGTCTCGGCCGCCCGTCCATCTTCATAACGTCGAGCGCTTGTCATATGGAAACTGGCATCACCAATCTTTGTCTGGTCGCTCGCCATCCTCTCTCAAACCCCGCCCTCCCCTCATCCTCTTCCTCTCTTTCTTTTTTGTGAACACTCTAATATCATCCGCATATATAGAAAACATGCATGTTTAGGCCTCCGGGGCGCCGCAGGGGGGGGGGGGGGGTCCGCATGTCAACACCAGCTGTGAGGATCATGGCGACAGACAGGAAGGCTAATACTAATGTGATAAATACGTCAGCGCTCACTCCCTGTGTGTGTGTGACGGCTTCCCGAGGAGACGTTTATCGCTTTTTCTTTTTCTTTTCCTCGCAAAGCGATGTTTGTGGATCTAAAGGCCACACGTAGGAATTCTGTCCTTTTTTTGTTCGAGGAGGATTAATCGTGGTTTTATAAAGACGTGGCAATCCTCTGGACACGAAAGCCGGACAGAGGAAAGAGCCGATGCAGTTTGGTAATCCATGAATAAAGATGGAACGCTGGAAAACTGAATTTATCCAACAGGGGACAGGCAAAAAAATAAATAAAGTACTAAAAGGTTTGGATGTAAGGAACAAAAACCGACAAACTGAGGAGGAGAAATACTCGGAGGTCTAATTAGGAAGAGGAGAAACGATCACAAAGACGTGGAAAACCAAAGACGGAACGTTTTAGAGTCCGACGTGATCGGAAAATCGAAGCGTGACGTCAGCAGCCCCGAAGCAGGAAACGCAAACGGCGTCGGATACAAGAAGTTTGATTAATAAATAAATGGTGGTGGTGGTGGTGGTGGTGGTGGTGGTGGCTGATGACTCTGCTGAGACGGATGAGATGATGAATGTGGTGAAATTAAACATTAGAATTACATGACTGTCACATTTAAGGCGGAGTCAACTCTTCCAAGTTCTCAGATGAGGTGATCTCCTCCTCCTCCTCCATCCTCTCTCTTCATCCAGTATCTTCTGACTTTGGCGGTGGGCGTGTCCTTCCCGCCATCATCCTTCCTCCTCCTCTTCCTCGCTTCTGATGGACATTTTTTTTGACTCCGTCTCCCGTCACCTACTCTCCCAGGAAGATGTGTGTGTGTGTGTGTGTGTTCACACCGCATGCACACGGAGTGATGTGTGTGTGAGGACAAATGTGTGTGTGTGTGTGTGTGTGTGTGTGTGTGTGTGTGTGTGTGTGTGTGTGTGTGTGTGTGTGTGTGTGTGTGTGTGTGTGTGTGTGTGTGTGTGTGTGTGTGTGTGTGTGTGTGTGTTTGCAGGTCAGCAGAGTCACGCCGGGTGAGGGAGGTGTCATTTCTCAGCAGTAATACTCAACACTGACAGCTTTAATGGTGATGGCCTTATTATAGAGAAGACACCTCGTGTGTGTGTGTGTGTGTGTGTGTGTGTGTGTGTGTGTGTGTGTGTGTGTGTGTGTGTGTGTGTGTGTGTGTGTGTGTGTGTGTGTGTGTGTGTGTGTGTGTGTGTGTATTCTAATGGCGGTGGTCATATTATAGTGGGCGGCAGACAGCTAAAAGGATTGGATTTACACCAGGCCACGTTTACTGACAGAGGAATAATAGGACACACGACGCTCGGTGCAGCATGCATTCAGTCGAGGTTTGGTGTGTGTGTGTGTGTGTGTGTGTGTGTGTGTGTGTGTGTGTGTGTGTGTGTGTGTGTGTGTGTGTGTGTGTGTGTGTGTGTGTGTGTGTGTGTGTGTGTGTGTTTCTTTTGGATTAATTTCTATAACCTAAATGTTCATGGATGATGTTTATTTCCAAGAAGACTCAACGGAAATTCTGACAACAATACGACTTAAACTGTAATTCTGAAACTGGACTTTATGTGTGTGTGTGTGTGTGTGTGTGTGCGCGCGCGCGTGTGTGCGTGCGTGCGTGCGTGCGTGCGTGTGTGCTGTTGTTCCAGTAGGAAACACGACTCTGCGGTTCTGCGGTTCATGTTATGTTGGTCTGATTTACAGTGTCACACACACTTTTTTTCTGTTTTCTATCACCTTTCCTTCCTGTTAGCTAATCCACCCCTCACACACACACACACACACACACACACACACACACACACACACACACACACACACACACACACACACACACACACACCGTCTCGACCCTATACTTCCTGTAACTCCACTCCGTTCCGGGACCAGCACCTGCTGTCAGAACGGGACCGATGTGGTTTTGGGGGAAGCTAACGGTCGATGTTCTGCAGAGATCGCAGCTTTAACCTCTTCCTTTTATTACAAAACTGCTGCTGAGTCGGAAAAATAAATCATTCTACGATTTTATTTATTTATTAATAAGTGAGATTATTTTAAGTCAACAGAGCTTAAAATTTGTTAAGTTGCATATCTTAAAGGTTTTAAGTATTGGCCACTTAAAATGATCGAGTTAAGGTTACTCAACTATATTTAATTGACTTGGCTTAATTCATTTAAGGCAATGAGTTTGCATAAATTTTATAAGTTAAGTCAGCATATTTTATTTTACAGTGTACCGTCCGTTCTTCTATTTTTTTTTACCTCCGTTAGCTTCAGTCACAGAAGACCACCGGGGGCTTGTGTTGACCCGGATCACCTCTGAGCCCCAAACGGGGCCCGTCTGCATTGGAAGCACCATGATTATTACTCTCTATAATAACCCTCTGTGTTTTTGTGCATTCCCTAATATGATTAAATTATTATAATGAGTCATAAATTCAGTTTTTTTGTTTGTTTGTTCTGCGTCACCATGCAAACCCACGACGTGACCGCCATACTTCCTTATTAGTAGAAAATAATGAGGGCCATGAAGTTACTGCTGAACTCTGGGATCATGACGGCGAGTGAAGCATTAAAACATGTTTGCTGCGCTCGCCTCCGGTCAGAAATGTGTTTTGTGCGTGTGTTCCAGTCTGACTCCAGAGGGCTGGTTTACATTAGTCACTTTAAATCTGATGTAAAGACGCCGGGAGGATCAGCGTGATCCCGGGACGAGACGTCTTATTGGTTTTGGGAATGAGAAATATGACATATTCTGGAATATTTAATGAGAGAAAAAGAAGTTTCCTGTCGTATATAATGCATTTTAATTTAATCGCTGCTGTCTGTGGGAATGTTTCTTATATTCACCTTTTTAACAGTAATATAAAGACATAATTGATTCTTTTACATCTTAATTCTACAACACAATCTGAGCTTAATGAGGATTGTTTCCCATTTTTCTGAAGCACAAACTTTAAAGAGATGAACCTGAAAGGTTTAATTCAGAATTTTACTTTCTTCAAATCTCATTTGAAAATACTTTAAAACCTGGAAAAACTAAAACAAAAAACAAATTATGAAATATTACTTTTGGAAAAAAAATAATTTTTCAACTCAACAGCGTGGTATGGGATGGTTTTTAACAGATGTCAGAGAGAAAATTTGATGTAGCATCGATGCTCATGCTGAACATGAAGCTTCATGCTTTACAGCAAAATTTTAAAAAATTATAAAAAGGCATTTAAAAAAATGTTTTATACATTTTTTTAATGTAAAAATCTCTTCCAAAAAAAAGCTAAGATGCCAAAACACATCAAACTTAAATCGACTGCGTGCGTGTGCGTGTGCGTGAGCGTGTGCGCGTGCGTGTGCGTGTGCGTGTGCGTGTGTGTGTGTGTGTGTGTGTGTGTGTGTGTGTGTGTGTGTGGACACAGACCTGTCACATCCAGTGTGTGTGATAAGCTCTAATGACAACACCTTGTGATTGATTGAATTTTTGATTTGTCTGTTGACGTCCTGCTGGCATCCTTTTCATCTGAGAAAATAAATGGTGTCTGAAGTGTGTGTTGTGTGTATGTGTGGTGTGTGTGGGGGGGGAGGGGGTCGGGGGGGGGGGTTGTGGGTTGGGGGGCTGTCTTCCTCTGTACACAGCAAGTGATATTTACCAATTGAAGTCACCCAGAAGAGGAGACTGGGGGCTGTTTGGATTGTGTGTGTTTAAAGAAATGGTGTGTGTGTTTGTGTGTGTGTGTGTGTGTGTGTGTGTGTGTGTGTGTGTGTGTGTGTGTGTGTGTGTGTGTGTGTGTGTGTGTGTGTGTGTGTGTGTGTGTGTAGAGGTTATTACACTGAAATGGAACCATCAGGCCGCTGTTCTCTTCTTCTCAAACATCTCTGATCCTCACCTGAATCCACTCGACACCTGTGATCACTGGAGTCGCTGAAGTGAAGCGTTCACACAACAGGCGCGGTGTTAGCATGTGGCGGCTACGGTAGCCTGGAATTCAATGACGTGCTCCTGACCAGAGTTACGCTATGAATGTGTGACGAACGTAAAACTCAAATCACGACACGGACCAGACGATACAGCTAACTGACTGCTAGCTAGAGCTAGTGTAGCTAACTGAGTGCTAGCTAGAGCTAGTGTAGCTAACTGACTGCTAGCTAGAGCTGGTACAGCTAACTGACTGCTAGCTAGAGCTAGTGTAGCTAACTGACTGCTAGCTAAGCTGATAAAGTTGACTAGCTGTTAGCTAAAGCTGGTATAGCTAACTAACTGCTAGCTAGAGCTGGTACAGCTAACTGACTGCTAGCTAAGCTGGTATAGCTAACTGACTGCTAGCTAAGCTGGTATAGCTGACTAGCTGTTAGCTAAAGCTGGTATAGCTAACTAAGTGCTAGCTAAAGCTGGTATAGCTAACTGACTGCTAGCTAGAGCTGTGAAGCTAACTGACTGCTAGCTAAAGCCGGTATATACCAGCTAGCTCGTAGATATAGCTAAATAACCACTCGGTAACAACCAGTACAGGCTGGCATATATAGCTACCAACTACTAGTTCAGGACTCTGAACTAGTAGTTGTAGTTAACTAAAACCAACACATGCTGGTAGATATAGCTAACTAAGTGCTAACTATAGCTAGTAGAGATAGTAAACTACCGAGACTCGTACATATAGCTAAGTAAAAACGAGATAAAAGCCAACACACGCTGCTCTGTGTCGCTAAAGCGCCTGCTAGCTAAAAGGTGGTGGCTGTGTCTTTCTGACCGCTAGCTGGACGCCGTTTCAGGCTGTTTATTAGCCGTATTTAATTAGCGTTACCTTTGGCTCGCAGGTTCTTAGTCGGGCAGAATTCAGCGCTGGACCAAGAGTTTTGTAAAACCCACAACCCACCGGTCTGCGTCACCACGACGCGTCACATCTACATCCTCCGTGCTAACGGTTAGCCCCTAAAAACGGCGGGCGTCTTCCTGCCTGTCCTCGTCCACGTCCCATGACCCCAACGCTCCCTGTCCACATCCACCCACCTGCCCCCGCTGTCCTCTAATCTTGTTTGTCAGGGCTAAATGAGCTGCCCCTCCGAGGTGTGTTAGCCGCTAATGAATTTATAGCTTGATAAGCTGGGGGGGGGTCCATGCGGTTGGGACCTATTGCAGCCATAAAGCAGTGGAACAAACTACATAAATAACCCCTCCCGGTGGCGTGGACGCCGTGCGTATGTGTGACACGCTATTGATAACACCAGAGCTATCAATCAATCATTAATCGTGTTCTAGCTGATTAGCGCTTCAGCCGATAGACTCCAGACTGACTGGAGACAATAAATACGTATAGTCAATAAAAGGGCAAAGCATGATGGGAGAACAGAGAGTTTGTGCCAAGGTGCCAACATTACAACCATAAACCCCAAGTCTATCGCAGCTTTACGCTCTTTCGTCTTATCGGAACGGACTCAATTAAAAGAAGAAGAAGAAGAAGAAGCGAGAGAAGAGCTTCCCGAGAGGAGAAGACGGATGTCCACACTTTCCTTTCACTAACAGGAAACGGCCGGTCGTCCAGCAAAGACGTCTAAGACCCGCCATTCTTCTTCTAGCTTCCGCTGTCACTCTCTAATGTGCGATAGATGCCGGGCTAATGCTAGCCAGAGGAATAGAGATGGATGGAGGGTGGGGGGGCGGGGGGGGCGGAGGAGGAGAGTTATGGAGCGGTACCCAGGGGGTTAATTCCTCACAGGCAGTTTTCATACGGCCGAGGTGACGCCAAGCCGGTAGCACGCTAGTTAAAAGTGAATAAGTTTATGGCCGGCGTAGGCCCTCGTACATCAAGCAGCAGTTTGTTTAGCCGGCGGCAGCGTGACAGGGTACAGTAACGTGGGCCGGGCGGGGGGCGGCCGTGATGAATGGGAGATAGCAGGAGGGACGGTGTGGCGGCATGTGAGAGATCAAACCATGTTTTTAGCGCTTCAGATTAATGGAGATTCCACTATTTGATCTAAGCGACTTCCCCCCCCCCCTCCGTTTGAGGAATCTCATTTTGAAGCCGTAAATATCGGAAACACCCTCCAGGACTCATCTAACGGGGGTGTGAAACGATATTTCTCCCCGGTATTGACTAAAGTTTATGGGTTGCAGGATAACGCTGGAGATTGCAGAATGTATTCTCACACCTCCGTCGGACATTTAGAGTCCGACAAATTTTCTCCTCCTTTGACTCCGAAATTGGAATTGGGTTATTCCGGAGACGTATATATCCGTTGCGAGATTCTAGTTCTTGTTCGATCAGTCATCCTGTTTGTTTGAGGCTCATCCTTACAGGAAAAATCAGAAACAGACTCAAACGTTTGGGGTCCGACTTGGGCCCCTTAGAGCACATGTGTCAAACTCAAGGCCCGGGGGCCAAATGTGGCCCCACACCCTTATAGGAGGCCCGCGAGAGCATAAAAGGTCAGATTGTCTAGAAATTAATAGATCAAAAGTGTGCTTTGAGCAAAACTACATTTCCCACAATGCAGTAATTCAGCCCATTTTAACATTGACAAACACATTTTGAACAAAGTTAACGTCCCAACTTGTGTTTGACGTTATTTTTCTTTATTCATTGGATAGTTTGATCCTTGATTGATGGAGTTCTGTTTGTTTCATAGTCTTGACAAATTAAAAGGATTTATTTTACAACAGAAAAGCAAAAACAAACATATTTTTCTGTGCAACTTGTAATGTTTGTAACTTGGATAAGTTGTAAATTCGGAGTTATTTAACATCAAGGAGTAGTTACGTTTATTTTACATTGCATTGAGTTACATTTAGAAGTTACATCTGACAACGTTTTGCTCACGTGGCCCTCGATGAAAATGAGTTTGACACCCCTGCCTTAGAGACAGAATTCAGGGCCCAAAATCTGGAAACCTGAAGCTGGATTCCATAACCTGGAAGCTAGAAGCTGGAAATCAGAAACCGGGGGCCAGAAACGACGAGTCGGGGATCCAAAACAGGAAGTTGGAAGCAGTTGAACCCCAAGTCTCCGAGTCGACGCCTTTGAGCCACCGTCCCTCCGTTCCGTCTCCCAGCCTCCACCTCATCCTCACCCCTGGTCTTGTCCCAGTCTCCACCCGGTACGACCCAGCTGTGGTTCTGACCGTACCACGGTGCTGAGGAACAATGCAATCAGTGTGTGTGTGTGTGTGTGTGTGTGTGTGTGTGTGTGTGTGTGTGTGTGTGTGTGTGTCAGTGAACAACAGCTTCCTTATCCCTGACCTACAATGGAGACTCCTCATGCGGGTCAGGGATGGGGTCAGACCGACGTGAGGCACACAGGTATCGGCGGACCAGCGTCACCCCTCCACCCGCCGTCTCCCCACCACCAACCCCCCCCTGGTAACTCACTTTTCTACCCCTAGGAGGGGGGGGGGGGACAATAAGATATAACAATTGGCAAATGGCGGGGGGGGGGGCAGGCGGAGCATCACAAATGAAATGTAATGTTGTTACAGTTTGGAAATAATGAATTATGAGGATAAGCGGGGATCTGTAAAATCGCTGTAGCGATTTACCGGGTTTCATTTTTCAACTGTATTGAATTATGGGATGGCCTCAGTCAACTGCAAAATACGAAATGGGATGATTCACCGTTTCGCCGCGCCTGTGTGTGTGTGTGTGTGTGTGTGTGTGTGTCTGTGTGTGCGTGTGTGTGTGTGTTTACACACTTGTGTGCAGGCGTGTGACTGTTTTTCCTGCGTTTATCTGCATAAATGTTGCGCATTTGTGTGTCTTCATGCTCCAACGTGTGTGTGTGTGTGTGTGTGTGTGTGTGTGTGTGTGTGTGTGTGTGTGTGTGTGTGTGTGTGTGTGTGTGTGTGTTCCTCCCCTCAGACCTGTTGAGGGCTCACCCCGCCGCACATGTGATAAATGTCCCTTATCGCCTCTGTCATTGTAATAGTCGCACAACAGGCCCAGAGAGAGGGATGGGATGGAGGGTGGGGGGGGGGGTGTTTAAGGGGAGAAGGGTGGAGGTGGGGGGGGGGGTCAGAGTGGCAAAAAAGAAAAGGAGGACAGGGGTGGTGGAGGGGGGGAGGGATGGGATCGCTGGAGTTATCAGGCCGGCTTGACGGGGAAGAATACGCATCAAGCTGCCAATCATCCGGCCCGAAAATTGCTCTGAGATTTGGGTCCCTAGACGGTGTGTGTGTGTGTGTGTGTGTGTGTGTGTGATGTCGCCATTACCGCCCCCATGCCTTCATCCCACCCTCCTCTCTCAGTTTTTTGAACTCAAACTCCAGACAACAAATCTCTCCTCTCAGTGTCACTAAAACCTATACTCACCCCCCCCCACACACACACACACACACACCGCTGTCACCAGTGGCACCGGCTATTAGCAGAGGGTGAGAGACACCGATGGAGAGAGAAAGAGAGAGAAAGGAGTGAAGTGGAAAGTGTTCATGAGCAGAAACCATTTCAGTCGCTTTAATTTTCTATTGATCTGAACTGAAGACCTGTGCAAGTGTGTGTGTGTGTGAATATGTGTGTGTGTGTGTGTGTGTGTGTGTGTGTGTGTGTGTGTGTGTGTGTGTGTGTGTGTGTGTGTGTGTGTTTTCATGCACGATTTTAAAACATTCATCCCGTTTCTGCAAAAATGTTCTTTCTTTTTCTTTTTTTTTTCCAGCTAAAACTTCTAATTTCGTCGAATTCAATTTTATACTTGAAATTTATATATGAAATAATATATGAAAAAATTCACAAACTCACAGGTTGTTGTTGTTTTTTTTTCTTTCTGGAAAGCAAAAAAACAAATTAAAAAAAAAAACAAAAACAGGATGGAATGCGAAGAGAAATCAGAAAACACATCCAGTTTTTGTTTTAGCTCTTAAAACCATACTGCAAATTAAATTTAAATAAATTCTTCACAGAAATTCAGGAATCGGCTCAAATTTATATTTAATTCCAGAATTAGAAGATGTCATAATTGTCAAACTGAAGAAGGAGAACAAAATGATGGACATGTGAGAGAAAAAGACTGGAGAACAAAGTGTGGAGAAACATCGCCCCCTATTGGACGACGTGAACACAGTCAGAACCAGAGGTGATGTTCCTGAACGCCTCTTACTATAATAAAGACACACAAAACGTTTGTTTTTTAACACATCCTTTAATTCCTCAGACATGTAAGAAGTAGAAATCAGAATGTTGTTGATTTAAAATCATTTAAAATCATTTCAAACACTGCTAAACGATAAAATGCTTGAAATGAGAAATTCTCACCTGATAAAACTGTTTTTTCATCATTTCTCAATCAAACAGCTTCATAATTTATATTTAAGACAAATGAGGACAAACCAAGTAAAAATTATCAGGAAAAAAATGTCAAAATTGTATTTTTATTCACACTTTTTGGGACATTTATTTCATCCTGAACCTGAATATATAACCGGGTTTTTCTATCCGTCCACGCGTGAGGGAAACAGTTGGTTTTGCCTGATTATTTATATTTTAGAACAGACGTCACGTTTTAATCTCGCTAAATCCTCCAGGTCCACTTTTGAATCAAATCCCATCAAATTATGAGTTTATTGTCAGTGAAGATATTTACACGAAATCCGAAGCAAACTTTGCTAAAAAAAAAACATAACAAAAAAAAAACGAAAACGGTACTTTCATCCTCATCTTTGCTTCCCATCTCCTCCGTGCCAACATGAGATTACGGACAGGCAGGAAGTTTGCTTTGTGTCTGTTTGATTTCTATTCCGGGGACGTCTCTGGCGGGAGGGGTGATAGAGCAGACAGCCAGAGAGATGGAGGGCCAGACTGCCCCCCTTGTATGAAGGATTATCCCCGATCCTCTGTTTGTGACAAGAGCTGATAAGGGCCTGAGAGGAGAGGCTGAGGAGGCTGGTGACACACACACACACACACACACACACACACACACACACACACACACACACACACACACACACACACACACACACACACACACACACACACACACACACACATAATCCACAGTGAGAGAGATATCAATCCATCATTTAGAGCCCGGATTCAGCTCAAGGAAATAGGTTCTTCTGAATAACTGACAACCGACACACACACACACATACACACACACACACACACGCATACACACACACACACACACACATGCACACACACACACACACACACGCACACTTGCTGTACAAAGGGCTCACGAGGTTTGAATGACTGTTCAATTCCATCTATCTGATTTACATTTGGCTATTGTCCCTTCGTCCGTGTGTGTGTGTGTGTGTGTGTGTGTGTGTGTGTGTGTGTGTGTGCGCGTGTGCATGTGCGTGTGTGTGTGTGTGTGTTCAGACCCGTTCTGAATGACATCAGCGTCGCTAATAGAAACCATAAATCCAGGCGTTCCGTCGCTGACGCTGGTTTTTCATTGACGGTTTGAAAACTGGTTTCCTTCCAGAAGAGAAATCAGATTCACCTGATCTGGATTCACATCCGGTGTGAACAGACTGAGACTCCAGAGCAGGAACGGATCCAAATTATCACACCTCACGGGTCTGAATGAGACGAGTTTTGATGTGACGTGTGTGTTTAGAGTGTGATGTGTGTGTGTGTGTGTGTGTGTGTGTGTGTGTGTGTGTGTGTGTGTGTGTGTGTGTGTGTGTGTGTGTGTGTGTGTGTGTGTGTGCAGCGACATGAAGCTTCTCTTTCCTCTCCTGCTGTAACCTTGAACCTCCTCTGATACCTGGACTCCAGAGGAGTGTGTGTGTGTGTATGGGGGGGGGGGCTATTGATTACAGTTAGCAACAACAGGTCAAAGGTTAACAGGCGTAAGAGGAACCTTATTGCTCAGTGTGGGGGGGTGGGGGGGTTGGTTAAGGGGTCTTCAGGGGGCTTTAAGACGATATAATACACTCTGCAATCTGCAGCGGCTGTAAAGAGCTCACTTTGATTTCTGGGGGTATCGAACACGACGCCTCGCCACTGGGGTGGGGGGGGGTGTTTAGTGGGGGGGTGGGTTGTGGAGCCTGGACACATTAATAACCAATAAGGTCACACGTTATTAAATTATCATCAGTGTGTTGGAGGAAAACGGACGAAGACGGTGGAGGAAGCAGGATGATGATGAAACATGTGGCGGAGGGAGGGGAGGGGGGCGTGTTTGGCACGCCACCGCTAAGCGCTAAGCGCTAACAGCTAGGTGAGGAGGCAGGGCCATTTGGCGGCGGCGCCGGTGCTAGAGTTGATGGATGGGACAAACCGCCGGCTCTTTTCTCGTGTAACTTTAAAATCATTAAGCCTTTTACACGACCATGCAGATTTTATGGCCACCCCCCCCCGTCTTTACTTCAGCGGGAGAGGGGGGGGGGGACGATTCGCGGAACGGCCAAACTTCACCTGATGTGAAACTTCACCTTTACTGCAGATCAATGGGTATCATTTGATCCTGTATTTGATTATTGCAGAAAATGTGTTTGAAATTTGTAAAATTTAAGTTCATTTAAGCTTAAACTTCATTTAAACTCAAACTTAAACTTCACTTAAACTCAAACTTAAACTTCACTTAAACTCAAACTTAAACTTCATTTAACCATAAACTTAAACTTCATTTCAATTTCATTTAAACTAAGTTAGTTTAGCTTAGCCATGTTAGCTCCTCCATGTTAGCCCGTAACAACAATAGCTAACGTTTTACAGAGTTCAAAATGTCGACACGCTAGCACTTAGCTTAGCGAGGTAATAATAATTTTGCAGCAAATTTAATATTATAGATCACATCGTGTTTTAACTTTACCGCTCACTTGTTACGCTAAGCTAGCTCGGATTAGCTGCGTTAATTTAATTTGTTTATTCCACGACAAAAAAGGATTTATTTTTTAACTTTAGTGATTTTTTTTCATATGAGATAGATGTTGACAATTTTTTTTTTGCTTCATGAATCTTATATTTAATTACAGTTGTGATTTTTTTATTTTTTTTTTAAATGCTAAATTCGTCTAATGCTAATGCTAGCAGTGGTTTTATTATCAGGCGCCTCATTTTGCAGAAAGACACTTACAACTTCAGGGACCCGAGTATGAAGCCACCAAACATCTAATAACTGGATGTCCGCTGGATCGCAACCTCTTAAAAGATCCGCGGTGGCGTTTTATTTCTCCCAGGTTGCATTGCGGTTTAACTGTGACGCCGACGCATCAGAATCCGTTCAGAATCCCCTTTAATTGTAAGGCGAATTTTTGCGTCCAGATCACAGAGATTAGCCGGCTTCCACCTCTTAATGACATCATTTAGGCGTCTGCGTTTCCCATCTCAGCTCCCGCCGTCGCTGGGCAGGCAAACGAGGGGGCAGGCAATCCGAGGGAGGGTTTTAATCCGCCGCTCCTCTCCTCCGATCACGTCCTCGGAATATGAGTTTTTATTCCTCAAAGCTCAGTTTTAATACGGCGATGACGTCACGCGTTTAGCACGCTAGCACGACAAGCCAACGGCGTTAATGAAGTAAGAACAGCAGGTGGGGGCGTTTTTCCCGCGACGTGCTCTAAATATCATCAATAACAGCTTGTGTACATGTGTTCACGCCGCCATCCCTCCATCCGTCTATCCATCCATCGCCCCCCCCAACCCCACCCCACCTACACCCCCCAGCCTACAAGCCGCTTCCTCCTCCGCTGTTAGCATTCAATTAGCGCGGCGCAGGCAGCCATGACACCCTCATTAAAGCTAATTAGTTAAAACATCAACCAATCTAGTGTTAATTGGCTTTGGTAATTAATTCAGCCGCTAGACCGTAGGAAGGGACGGATAATGGGAAGGGGGGGGGAGAATAACGGAGGGGGTGGTGGAGGTGGAGGAAGACGTGATGGAAGGGAAACGAGAGATTAAATGAAGGAGAGATGACGGATGGAGGAGTGGCGCTCGGGGCTGAGTCAGGACATCCATTTGTGAAGTTGCTGATGTCCTTCTTTGCCCACTGACACGGTGTGATCCCGGCGTGATGAGGCCCTCCCTCTGGGACGGAAACGAGTTCCGGCAGGACTCTCCTCCTGGTATCCCTCCTCCTCCTCCTCCTCAGCATGCAAAAAAAAAAAAAAAAATCCTTTTCTTTATATTTAATATGATAGAAAATAAGTAGGATAAAAGTGGAAGATAATAACAGTCAATGTGAATGAATATTTAAAAAAAACACAACAATCTATTTTAGATGAAACTAAATCCTTTGAGGCGTTTAGAAATATGATGAGATCAAAAAGATAAAATGCCTGAAATGAGAGATTCTAAATTCGACAAACTAGTTTTAATATTTTTGCTGTAGAATAAATGCGTCTAAATTCTGCTGTTTTCAACTTTCAAGTTCCTAAATGTCATAAAAAATTAACATTTATTTCGATTATTGAGGATGATCTGTCTCTTTGCTGTTAGGTACAAAGAAAGGCATCCAATAATAAGCACATATTGTTTAAATTTAATTATTGTATCATGTATTTGCAGATTTCTTCCTTCATTTTTTAAAGATATATATAAAAATAATTAAATTTTAATATTATATTCAGAATCTGAATCTTTTATTAATACCCAAAAAGGGTAAATTGCTTTGTGATATTTTTAATATTTTTTAATATTTTTAAATTTTTAATATTTAATATTATTTAGTGTTTACTTTTATATATTTTACGTCTTGTGAGAAAATATCTTATTAACTAAGACGTGAATCCATCAATTATATCAGTTTCATGTTTCCATAAATTCATTGATTAAAGCTTGAATTTATTTTATTAACTATTGGTTTTATTCTGAAAGCCTGACTTTAACTGGATGTAGCGTTAGCGGCTAGCTGAGCCTGTGCTCTGTGGGTCAGCGCTCGGCTAAGGCTACATTAATTTAGTCCTCACACACACACACACACACACACACACACACACACACACACACACACACACACACACACACACACACGGTTCGTGGCTCGTTTCCTAAATCCTCCGGTTTTAATTACTCTTTCTTTCTGTGTTTCGCTTTAAGAGCCTCTCGTGTTTATCCCTCACGTATGAACAGTCGCCGCGTTGCTATGGTTACCGTCACGTCTCGCACACGTGTGACGGGGAGGAGGAGCCGCCAGCGACCAACCGCGTTTTAAATTAAACCTTCAGCCAAGCGTCTCTAACCAGACTTAAAAATGGCCGCCCTCTTGGCTCCACCCCTTTTATCTAAGCCCCTCCCACCACTTCCTGGTAACACGTCAGGTATTTTAATATGAAATCAATTTAGTGACCAGTTGTGTTCTGGTTCCGATCCGGGACGTTTTACATTACTTTCCAGTGAGACTTCCTGGTTCAGGAGTCACATGATGAGCGTCAGCCAATCAGGGGCCAGATCATTTGAGAGGAAGTTCAACGTTCTAGTTCTGAGTTCTCCAGGATTTTTTTTTTTTCCTACTATCCCTTGACTGCACAACACACACACACACACACACACACACACACACACACACACACACACACACACACACACACACACACACACACACACACACACCTCCGACAGGCCGACATTTCATTTGCTTTTCTAGGAGTGACAACCCCCCCGAGAGGGGTGGTGGTGGTGGGGAGGGGGTCGCTGGAAGAGCCCAGTGATGAGTTTGGAGGGGGGCGTCGAGGACTGCTATTTAAAAGCGTCATGCATCATTGTCAGGCGCACACACACACACACCCCCACACACACACACGTCACAAACAGACACAGGGACTTCCTGACACGCGTGTGGCGAGGCGGCGGCGGCGGCGGCGTCGCGCCCGGGTGGCAAACTGAAGCTGACCCCCCGTTCCATTTCATCAGACGTCCTCTGAATGAGCCTCATCTGTTTGTGCCCCCCCCCCCCCCTGCTTAAATCACAGCTCACTTAAGATAAAACCACCACACACACACACACACACACACACACACACACACACACCTCACCGGGCCCCATTTGTGCTAATGCGGCCCCCAGTTTTGGGGCTTTAGGGCTCATATTTGACATTATGGAGATGATGGCATTGTGGGGGTGTGGGGGGGGGTGTCTCACCTCACCTTGTGTCGGCCTGCTGGGGGGGTGAGGGGTGGGGGGGGGTGAAGGCTGACACCTCGCCGGGATTTATTTGATTGTGGATTCGAGGCGGTGTCATTCTGGGGAATGAGACAGGGTGGGGTGGTGGTGGTGGTGGGGGCAACCTCTACCCCTGGGGGTAAAGACGAAGAGGAGGCGACGTTGGAGTTGGGGTTGGGGGGGGGGGGTGAGAAGTGGCCCTCTTTCCCTCCCCGTGAATCAAATCAAATCCCCCTTATCGCACATTATTTGAAGAGGTTATCGGCCGTGGTAATGCGGTTACACGCCGGGCCGCGGCTGAGAGATTTCCTTGTTTACCAATGTTGGCGGGTGTTATAGCCAACCGGGCGGGAGAACGGCGTGGGGGGGTGGGGGGGCGGGGCAGGGGAGAGAGGAGGATGATGGGAGGAAAGAGAGGTAGCGGCATAAACACTTGATGCATGTCAGGAAACTCATTTAGGGGGACAACAATGGTGGAGGTAAGAGGGGGGGAGGGGGGGACGTGTGTGTGAGTGCACACACACACACACACACACACACACACACACACACACACACACACACAAGGAGGAGACAGATGTTCAAGGACAGAAAAACAGTCTCGACATGTAGACAAGTTCCAATTCCATTTGGGGAAATGTGTGTGTGTGTGTGTGTGTGTGTGTGTGTGTGTGTGTGTGTGTGTGTGTGTGTGTGTGTGTGTGTGTGTGTGTGTGTGTGTGTGTGTGTGTGTGTGTGTGTGTGTATGTGTGTGTGTGTGTGTGTGTGTGTTCTCTACACGTGCCAGCTCATAAATCCAGGCCGCCGTCGTCCCGTTGCGTTTAAATCCGGTTTACACGCGTGGTGCTCATCAGCTGATTGTGTGTTTGATTTACAGTTGGGATAATTTAACCCCTCACAAAAAACAAACAAACAAACAAACAAACAAAACACACCAACAACGTTTAATCCACAAAATGTTGACGGCAGCGTCTCGTTTTATTCCTTTTATGTTCCATCCAGCGCGGCTGAAGAGGAAGATTCAGTCAGGATCGTTGTTCCTGTCACAAAATATTTGTGTGACTGGAACAACGATCATGTGACTGGAACAACGATCATGTGACTGAAACAACGATCATGTGACTGGAACAGTGATCATGTGACTGGAACAACGATCATGTGACTGGAACAACGATCATGTGACTGGAACAACGATCATGTGACTGGAACAACGATCATGTGACTGGAACAACGATCATGTGACTGGAACAACGATCATGTGACTGGAACAATGATCATGTGACTGGAACAACGATCATGTGACTGAAACAACGATCATGTGACTGGAACAATGATCATGTGACTGAAACAACGATCATGTGACTGGAACAGTGATCATGTGACTGGAACAACGATCATGTGACTGGAACAACGATCATGTGACTGGAACAACGATCATGTGACTGGAACAATGATCATGTGACTGGAACAACGATCATGTGACTGAAACAACGATCATGTGACTGGAACAATGATCATGTGACTGAAACAATGATCATGTGACTGAAACAACGAACATGTGACTGGAACAACGATCATGTGACTGGAACAACGATCATGTGACTGGAACAGTGATCATGTGACTGGAACAACGATCATGTGACTGGAACAGTGATCATGTGACTGGAACAATGAAGGTCACTATATCCTCAGACGCGACAGACAGCGTGAATTTAAAGTGTTTTCAGATGGTTTTAAACAGGAGGAATGAACTTCCTGCCAGCTGTAGTTTTACCCCCCCCCCACCCCGTTACCCCCCCACCTGAGCCTTAAGGGTCTGTGACTTTGGGGCGCTCCTGAAACGCGTCTCCTGCAGGAATGATGGGATAAAAGCAAAGCGGTGACACAGAATACGTGTCATTACATGTGACCCCCCCCCCCCCCCCGTGTTGTGACTACCTGGTTTACCTCTCAGCCCAACCAGGCATGAGGACCCCCCCCCCCCTCACCGTGGTTTTTATCTCCCCCTGCCCCCCCCTGAGAGTGAGTATCGAGCTGACAATCGCTGTCCTCTCTGGAGGGGGCTTTTACCTCGCCTCATTGTAGTCTGAGACCAGGAGCCCCGGCTATCTGGCATCTATTGATTCCCCCTTCTGCACTGGGGGGGGGGGGGGGTGTGGGCAAGGGGGGGTACTAAAGGAGGAAGATGAAGGAAGAAGCTTCAAGTGTTCATGGATGGGATTAAAGTGTTTGGCTAACAGGTGGAAGATGAACATCAGCTGTTTGTTAAACGTGATGGACGGAGGGGGGACGGAACGAAAGAGAGGAAAGGGATTAGAAAAGGAAAGAAAAGTGGAAGAACATATAAGGAACAACAGAAGAAGAATGAAGGAAAGGAGGAAAGGAGGAATAAAGGAAAAAAGTAAAAGTGGAGGAAAAGAAGAAAGAAGAAAATGTAGGATGATAGAATGTAAAACAAATGAGGAACGAGATTTTGATTTTTGCAAAAACACTTTAATCACATTCAAACATTTTGCAATTTTGCATTAGATGAAGCACCAAAGTGTCTCAGAAGAAGATTTTTTGCGCAAAAAAAAACTTCAATCACATTTAGAAGATTTTACAATTTTTCATTAGATGAAATTTCAAAAACACTAAACACCACTAAACAAAAGGAAATACAATATAAAAATTAGTAGATTATAACAGGAAGTTTGCAAAAGTGAGGTAAGAAAAGAAAGGAAAAGAGAAAGAGACGTAAGGAAAGGAAAGAAAGGAAAGGAAACAAGGAAAGAAAGGAAAGGAAAGGAAAGGAAAGGAAAGGAAAGGAAAGGAAAGGAAACAAGGAAAGAAAGGAAAGGAAAGGAAAGGAAAGGAAACAAGGAAAGAAAGGAAAGGAAAGGAAAGGAAAGGAAAGGAAAGGAAACAAGGAAAGAAAGGAAAGGAAAGGAAAGGAAAGGAAAGGAAAGGAAAGGAAAGGAAAGGAAGGAAAGGAAACAAGGCAAGGAAAGGAAAGGAAAGGAAAGGAAAGGAAAGGAAAGGAAAGGAAAGGAAAGGAAAGGAAAGGAAAGGAAAAGAAGGAAAGGAAACAAGGAAAGAAAGGAAAGGAAAAGAAGGAAAGGAAAGGAAAGGAAAGGAAAGGAAAGGAAAGGAAAGGAAAGGAAAGGAAAGGAAAGGAAAGGAAAGGACAGAAATCCAACCACAGAGGGAAACAAAACAGAATAAAAGCAAGAAGAGAAGAAAGAAGTTGGAATGAAGGGCAAAAATTTAAGCAAAGCATAAAGAAAGAGCAGGATGGAGAGAAGAAGGAACCTCCTCCTCCTCCTCTCTCTCCTCCTCTCTTCTCTGTGATCCGCCTCTCCGTCTGTGACATCATTACTCATTAATAACATCATTAACAATTCCATTACAACCTAGCCATTGACATTACACAACTTATTTTCATTCACATATTTTCTACATTTTTACGTGTTTTTGATCCACACGCCTCACATTCCTCAGAACCCCCCCTGATTGGTCCTCCTCCTGTCTGGAGGCTCCGGATGGCGTCGGTAGATACATCAGGGCGGCGACACAAACAGTCCGTCAGCACTGATGAGTCCTGCCAGCTGCTGACAGACTGTTTGGTGACATGAACAGAAACCAGTGACGGCCGTTAACTGGTTCAACTGGGGAGGCCAACCGGGGGGGGGGGGGGGGGGGCGAGGGAGAGGAGCGACGAAGGACTGGAAGGGAGGAAACGGCTGGAGGAGAGGAAGACATGAGATGATCCATCTCGGCACATTAAGGAGGGGAGGGGGGGGGGGTTGGGGATGGGGATGGAGGGGGGGGGGGGTCAAGCTTGCACTCCATCACGGCTGTCATGGAGACGCACGCCTCCTTTCTCCTCCTCTCCATCCATCCATCCCTCTTTGGCGCCGCCAGACGACATTTCACTGAAGAATCTCAGCACTAAAAAGTCCTGTCAGGCCTATTTCCTTGTTATTGTCCAGCCTCTTCCTCCTCCTCTTCCTCCTCCTCTTCCTCCTCCTCTTCCTCCTCCTCATCCTCCTAGATCTGATGATAGCTTCCCTCTGCTCCCCGAGATTAAACGCACCCTTGTTGGCCGCAGGGTGCAAGCGTGTGTGTGTGTGTGTGTGTGTATGTGTGTGTGTGTGTGTGTGTGTGGTCTAATGCAGGTTGTGTGTGTGTGTGTGTGTGTGTGTGTGAAGCCCGTAGGTGTTTGTGTCACCGCGACATTAATCATCTTTAAGGCGCTGACAGGCCCGGTGTACGACATCCAGCTCCCCCCTACACCCTCCTACACACACACACACACACACACACACACACACACACACACACACACACACACACACACACACACACACACACACACACACACACACACACACACACACACACCTCTTCTTCTCGCCTGGATTTATCTGTCTGTTCGCCTCTTCCCATCACTCACTCTCCTTGAGGAGCGTTTGACAGGAAGGAGGAGAAACAGACGGAGGAGAGGAAAGAACACACAGGTTAGAGAGGAAGGAAGGAAGGAAGGAAGGAAGGAAGGAAGGAAGGAAGGAAGGAAGGAAGGAAGGAAGGAAGGAAGGAAGGAAGGAAGGAAGGAAGGAAGGAAGGAAGGAAGGAAGGAAGGAAGAGGCGGTGTGGGAGAGACAGGGAGAGTAATCGATTACCTATTTGTCAAAGTCACTTACCTCGTCCAGCGCTGAGACGTTGGTAAGTAGTCAGGAGGAGAATGTGAGCCCAGTATACACACACGACCAGAGAGCAGGTGTGTGTGTGTGTGTGTGTGTGTGTGTGTGTGTGTGTGTGTGTGTGTGTGTGTGTGTGTGTGTGTGTGTGTGTGTGTGTGTCTGAGGAAGGGGACACATCTAAAGAGGGCGTGAGGATGAGAGACACGCTGGTCCTCTTGTTACCGTGGCGACAATAAAACACGATATCCTGTAAGGGGCGGAGCCAAAAAAATCTATCAATAAAAGAGCATTTGATTATCATTAAGCAACGACACTTCTAATAAATGAGACTTTATCCAAATGTTAAATAAATGACTGCAATAAAACGCACACATGGTCCACACACACACACACACACACACACACACACACACACACACACACACACACACACACCAGATGCCTGCTGATCAATGACGATGAAACAAGGTGTTGGCAGACGCGACGCAGCCTCGTCTCATCCGCGCCGACACGTCTTAAAGTCCTCTTTGAACCGAGGACACGGATTTAACAAGACTCCAGATGTCGAGAGCAGAACAGCCCCCTTTGCAATCTGTGTGTTTGTAATTTATGGTTGTATCATGTGGGCCGGATCGGGACACGCAAAGGGCCAGAAGTGGCCCGCGGGACGCAGTTTGCTCTGACTGGTCTAAAGCTGATATGAAAAGATGTTTTAAACACTTTCTGCAGATAAAATCGTTACTGTAGTCGCTAAGCTAACAGCGTTAGCTCGCTACACGATAGCTGCATACAGGAAGTGCATCTCTTTTGTCCAACGCCCTCCAGAGTCTGGGTCCTGCCCGGAGTTTCTTCCTCAATGAGGGAGTTTTCCCCCGCCACCGTGGCTTATGCTTGCTCTGGAGGGCATTGTTGGCTTTCTCTCTGTGAAGCGCTTTGAAATGTCTTCAGATGTGATTAAGCGCTATATAAATAAAAGTTGATTGATTGATTGATTTTGTCTTCCCGTCTCCAGGTAAAAAGAAGATGTCTCTGTACGACAGCCAGGCGCCCATCTGCCCCATCTGCCAGGTCCTGCTGAGGCCCGGGGAGCTGCAGGAACACATGGAGACGGAGATCGAGAGGCTAGCGGCGATCTGCCTCAGGTAGGCTCAAAGCGGGCAGGAAGTTCAAACAGCGTCGAGCGTTTGGGATCGCCCCCGGGCTCAGATTAGAAGAAATGGAGTTAGCTTAGCCACATTTACAGCCTCGTTTTTGTTTCACACCTGCGTTCAAAAGCACAAGGTAATGGATGGAGGGGAGATAAAAGGGAGCGAAACCCAAAAAAATTAGCAGAAAATCAAAAATTCATGGAGAGATTGGAAAAGAATGAGAATAAATGTAGAATTAAAAATAAAACACAAGTAACAAAAAACACCAATTTTTCTGCTATGCTTAGCTAAATTTGCTTAATAATATGCTAGATTATAATAATAGTGCTTATAATAATAATAATAATTACTATTATTATTATTATTATTATTATATAGTACTAAAATAATAATAATAATGGTTATAATAATAATAATAATAATAATAATAATAATAATAATAATAATAATAATAATAATAATAATAATAATAATTATTATTATTATTATTATTATTATTATTATTATTATTATTATTATTATTATTATTATATAAAAAATAATGTTTATAATAATAATGCTTAATAATGTGCAATTTCCTCCGGGATTAATAAAGTATCTATCTATCTATCTAAACACATCCTTCTTAAATAAAATTAATACAGTATTTTCTGCACTATAAGGTGCACTGGATTATAAGGCGCACCGTTGGTTTTTGAGAAAATTAAAGGCTTTTAGGTTTGCCTTATAGTGCGGAAAATACTGTAAATCCCACGTTTCATCTTCATAGATGAGAACATTTCTTGACGTTCAGGTCGAGGCTTTAACTCCTCTTCCTCTCTGACTTCCCGTTTATTTCCGAGGAGGTTTTTCCGAGCCGTAAATCCGCTAAAAGCCGGCGGCGTGTCTCGGCGTAACCCCTTTCCTTCAGGGATTAGGATTCAAACCGGTGACCTCAGGCTTGGCCGCCCCTCGCCTTCGCCTCCTGGTGGCGGGAGTGCGGCGTGTTTTACGGCGGATAAATCAAACTGGAGACCATTTAACGATGGGACACGACCATTAGGGTCCATATTTCATCCTGACGGCGCGCCGCCTGGTGTTTGTGTTGCGTTCGTGTGCGCGACCCCACCGTTCACCTGAGTGACCCCGACTTTATGGTGGTCCCCATTAACCCAGAGGAGCGGGGCCACAGATAGCGTCACCCCACCTGGAAATCATACTTCATTTATCCCCGTTTACACACACACACACACACACACACACACACACACACACACACACACACACACACACACACACACACTCCTGTCCTCCGTCTCGTTCTCGCATCGATAAAGTTTGATTGAAAGAAAAAGGGAGGCGACTAATATAACAAAAGAAAAAGTTTGACGAGAATGAAGCCGTCAGCTTCATCAGTTGTCGCCATGACGACCGAGCACCCCCACCCCCACCCCCACCCCCCTGACGAAGGGCTGAAAAAAGGAAGTGATAACTGAGAGATGAGTGAGGCTCGTCCATCCATCACTGCCCGGCACGGCGAGGTGTGTGTTTCAATAATTAATAAAGGTTAGTAGTCTGCCCTTCCCTCCGTGACAGCGGACACACACACACACACACACCCACACACACACACACACACACACACACACACACACACACACACACACACACACACACACACACACACTCACAATTTGAAGAAGAAAAGAGAATGTTTCACCCATTTTGACTGAAATGTTCCTTTAAATGTAAAACGTCTCATCAGAGGGAAGCAGGAGATTCATCACAGTGTGTGTGTGTGTGTGTGTGTGTGTGTGTGTGTGTGTGTGTGTGTGTGTGTGTGTGTGTGTGTGTGTGTGTTTCTGTTGTATCAGCATCCCATCCTACACCACACACACACACACACACACACACACCCTCTTTTTCTGCAACCCTCATTGAAAGTGACAGAAAGAATTTGGCCCTATTTGTGGTAAATCTGCCTTTAATGGCACTCAGTGTGTGTGTGTGTGTGTGTGTGTGTGTGTGTGTGTGTGTGTGTGTGTGTGTGTGTGTGTGTGTGTGTGTGTGTGTGTGTGTGTGTATCTTCTATTGTTGCTCTGTCACAAAATGGAAAACACACACACACACAAGGAGATCTGTCCTGCCCTGTACATGTCAGGTGGCTCATTGAGGGCAAAGTAATCTACATACCCCATCACCTTCCTCCTCCTCTTCCTCCGTAATCAATTTGCCTCTGCAGCAGATAGATAGATTCTGGAAACTCATTCCTCCTCCTGCAGATCTGAGACAGCAGGATGTTTTAGAAACAGTCCAGGTTCACGCAGTGAAACAGTCCAGGTTCACGCAGTGAAACAGTCCAGGTTCACGCAGTGAAACGGGTGTGTCAGTGTTTAGTGATTAATGAAACCGTTGCGTCTTGATTGGTCCTTTTAACAGGAACCAGGTTTTTTTTTTTTTTAATTGTTTTCCTGCTTCTTGTGGCTTCAGTGTTTCTGACCACACCTCATTTAAACCTACCCCCCCCCCCACACGGGGGAGGAAAATGAGACCTGCCTCAGTCGGATGACAGCCTGCTCTGCTTTAAATTGTCCTTTAAATTGCTTTCCCTCCCGTCTTCCTTCCCTCCTTTCTTCCTTCCTTTCTTTCTGTCTTCCCCTCTGTCCTTGCTCTGACACGACCGGCAGCTGGAGTTTCCAGCCTCATAACCCTCGCCATCAAAAATTCATTGCGCCGGGCAAACAGACTGGCGAATACGTCGGCGGCGCGCCGACTCTCCGTCTCTTCCTGCGTTTCATCCTCTCCTCTCTCTCTCTCCACCGCATCTCTCTTTCTTCTCTCCTCGCATTTCATCTCCTTCCTTCCTTTCTCCTCGCTCCCTTTCATCTCTCCATCACCCCTCTCTGTCACCGTGGCAATTTTCTCCCATCGTGGCGAGCCCGGCGGTTCGCCGCCGCCGCCGCCGCCTTGTCTCGCCGCTGTTTGACAACAGGCAGCTAGAGGTGGTTGTTATTGTTGACGCCTCCGCAGAGAACCAGGTAATGAATAAAAGAGATGGAGAGAGAGAGAGAGATGACAGAGACCCCGATAAGATGGGTGGTGGTGGTGGTGTCACATTCCCCTGTGTTATACGGCAGCTGGGATGTGTCACCCATGTTTATTCTCTTTGTTGGTGGAGGTGAGGCCTCACACACACACACAAACACACACACACACACACAGCAGAAGCAGACGCCGACACACAGACAAGTGTTTGCATCACACGCTATCAATAATCACTCGCTTCTGATCACGGCGGGATCAATCACCTCAGTACCAATAAAGGCTACCAAAACTGAACAATCAGGAGACTTGTTTCCGAGACGACGTAAAAGCTAACGCTGGAGGTAGTTGCGATATAACTGGTGTCGTTGCACATTTTAACGTCTTTCTTCGTCTTCGTCTTCTTCTCCCGCAGTAAGAACCCGTCGCCCAAGGATGGAGTCGCCACGCCAGGAACCCCAAAGGTGAGACCAGCCTCAGTTTATTGATGTTAGATGTTCTCTATGTGTCTAAAACGCTGAACTCTACAAGAAGTTATGGACGGGCTTGCGTCTGATCGCCAGCAGGGGGCGCCAGGTCCTGCTCCCAACAGAACAGGAAGTGCCGACTGGCTACTTCCCCAACTAGAGCTAAGGATGGATGGATGTTCTCACAGGAACAGGATAAAAATACAGAGGACTAAAGATGGTTTAAGATGAATTATGGCTGAATATGTTTTATATATATAATAATAACCACGACGATGTTGGCAGGAGTAAAAGTTCATCCATGGTGTTCCTGAATGCATCATAAGATCTCTGGAATAAAACAAAGGATCCACATTCATTACCACAAACCCGCAGGGGTGCTGACCCAGGATTAGGGCGGCAGCGTGGGTGGGGTTGGGGGGGGCTCCTACTTGAGGAAGGCGGGCGATGCTAGTCCGCCTGTCGCAGCCGTGACGACGCATCGCGCCTCCATCGATTAGCATTCAGCGGCGGAAACGGCTGCTCTCGAAATGCACCACCCAACGCTATTAGACCGGGATTAACCCCAACGCACCACTTCCTGTCACCTTCGCCGAGCTCAGCTACCCCCCCCTGCAGGATTGCATGTTTGCACGCAAATTAGGAGCCCAAATTTAAGGCGGGGCTCTAGTTTCCCACCCTGAACGTCACTTCAAACACAACCTTTTTTGTATCCGTTAACATCTTTGATTTAATGGGTTGGTTTTTTAAAAGGCCAACATTTCAGCGGAGGGTCTTCCGTCGTGAGCTCTTACCTGGGAAACCGTTAAATGTCATATTCTAATGATAAAACTTTCCCAGAATGCCCCTCAGGAAAATGATTCTTGACCTTTTTAAACCTGAGTAAAAGAGAAAGGAAAAGCCCACACACACACACACACACACACACACACACACACACACACACACACACACACGTAGAGGCGTAAAAGCATCATGCATAAAGTCCAATTTACTGTGGCAGCACTGGAGGTTGGTCATTTCTCACATATTATTATTAGATTACTGCTGTCGAGCACTTAAGCCTCTGCTCTGCCCCTTTCCACTTGATTAATAGGAGACGACTGTAAATACAAATATTTCATAGCTGCCTTGTAAAGCAGGAGGCAGGAGGCGCCCGGCTCCAGCGGCTTGTAAAAGTCTTTTTCTCCCTGCCCCCCACCCACCGCGTTCGGTTGCCCCCAACATCATTACCTGCTTACTCCTCGTTCACCTGAAGGATTCCCTGGATTGTCTTCATCCCAGGACGGGATTACGTGTGTGTGTGTGTGTGTGTGTGTGCATATGTGTGTGTGTGTGTGTGTGTGTGTGTGTGTGTGTGTGTGTGTGTGTGTGTATGCGTGTGTGTGTGCGTGTGTGTGTGTGTATTGTAAGACAGATTTATGTACAGGCAGTGTCCCTTAATGTCTGACAGTAACGCTCCTTCTTTTCAGATGTTTACCCTTCGTCCTCCTCCTCCTCCTCTCTTAACATCCCATAAACGTTAAGTCTAATCAGTGGAAGGGTCTTTACAGACAAAGTCGTGGAGGTTGGGGGTTGGGGGGGGGGGTTTGCAGTCGTTATCGCTGTCGCTCAGCATCAGTGTTGATCACAGAACCCCTGAAGGTTAAAAAAATCCCGAACAAATCCAACGATTTTTATTTTGTTGCTTTTAAATCGACCTTAAAGACTACCTTAAAGACGACCTTAAAGACGTCCTTAAAGACCTTCAAGACGACCTTAAAGACGTCCTTAAAGAAAGACGACCTTAAAGATGACCTTAAAGACCTTAAAGACGACCTTAAAGACCTTAAAAACGACCTTAAAGACCTTAAAGACGACCTTAAAGACATCCTTAAAGAAAGACGACCTTCAAGACGACCTTGAAGACCTTAAAGACAACCTTAAAGACCTTAAAGACGACCCTAAAGACGACCTTAAAGATGACCCTAAAGACGACCTTAAAGACGACCTTAAAGACAACCCTAAAGACGACCTTAAAGACGACCCTAAAGACGACCTTAAAGACGACCCTAAAGACGACCTTAAAGACGACCCTAAAGACGACCTTAAAGACGACCTTAAAGACGACCCTAAAGACGACCTTAAAAACGACCTTAAAGACATTGCTCAAATGATCTGAAGGTTCCTGCGATGCTAACCTGTGGGTGGCGCTGAAGAAACACCCTTTGCTTCGACTGTGGTGGTCGATGTTTCTGTTTCCGGAAGGTAGAAACAGAAACCTATCGTCTGCATATCGACAACATTTTCACTCCTCTTCCGTCTCCTCCTCCAGTCCCTGCTGCTGTCGGTGCACATCAAGCGGGAGGGGGAGTCTCCTGTGGTCTCCCCACTGTCCTCCGAAGACATCCACCACTCCGACAGATACCAGGTCACACACACACACACACACACACACACACACAAACACACACACACACACACACACACACACACACACACACACACACACAAACACAAACACATATTGAAATACTAGAGTTAACGTTTGTGGAATAATTCTATCAAAATCCAATTTCTACTTCATTTGATTTAAAAAGAAAAATTATTTTAGCTATTTAAATTTTTTAAAAATTATTTTACATTTTTTTAATTTACATCACTAAAAAAATTAAGACACTGAAAGTCCTTAAACCTTCATTTATGCCCATATTCTTATCAATATTCCTATTATTGTACATTATTTGTTGATGATCTGCTCTTTATTGCTTTTTCGGATATCTGATTACATTCAGTTTCATAATAAATCAAATGAAGCAGCGGCACTCATCACTGCTTTCCACTATGCAGACAGATATATAACTGCTGGACATCATTGTTGCTTGATTTTTGATTTTAATGCCCTCTCAGCAACAAGACAATCTTCTTAAATCTCAGCCGTTTTCCAGAACCCCCCACCCCCACCCCCACCTGCTTTTATCTCTTAAATTCATCAAAGTTTGTTCGAGTAATTCTTCCTGCTGGTGATGAATCTCTGGGTTAAGTGGATTTCCCCCCTCACATCATAAAATAAGAACTATTAAGTCTGTGTGGACGTTCCATCCATACGCTCGGGATGACACAGCTCATAAAGACCTTATAGCGATAAAGTAGATTTTCTCATTAAGTGAAACTGCTGAAATCACCTGATATTATACAAATGATTAAGTCAATGGTGACTCTGCGCACCGCCGTGAAGACGAGGCAGAACGTCTGTTGTTTTTTTTTTAGTTGTTTTTTTTACCTCCTCTCCTCCACGGCCGTTCGGTGAGTGAATCATAAGGATGCGGTCGTCGTGACGATGGGAGGAAAGTGGGTCTATAACTCAAGCGACGGTGACCAGGAGATGGATGGAGCTGGAGCGAGAGGAGACAGCGCTGATGGTCCGACTGAACCGGTTTGCCGTGTCAGAGAAAATAAAGTAACCGGGACCTGTCACGTTTTATTTCAGATGGAACTGTGGATAAAATAGAGGATTTTTAAGCCTTTTAAATTTAAATTTAAATTTAAGTTTGATATAATGACACAATTATTCTAATTCTTCATGAAACAAAGATTCAAAATGTTCCACAGTCACTTAAACGTGTCATTTTTAACCCTCACTGTTCCTCGATGCGGCCTACAGACGTAATGTTGACCCAAAACGGAGGTTTTATCAGTTCAACCTTTAGTTTCACTATCAAAAAGAGTTTCTGATTGGCTCTAAATGCTCAGTCAGCAAACTTTAGTACTCAGTGACATCATGTGGTGATGTCACAGATGGCCATGACCTGGAGTTCAACATCTTTAATCTGAATTGCTGCTGTTAGATTGTCCAACGGGATTCTAGTCCTTTTTAATTATAACAATTAATTCATTTCATTTCATTAATATTGAAAAATTACGTTTCATATTTTTTAATATAATGAATAAATCAGTTTTGATTCTCTACATATACTCTGATAAACTGTGTGCTTTTACTTGTAATTAATACATTTCTAATTCTCGGTTGCTTTTATTGCAAAATTAACCAGCAGAATGCACGGGAACTTCACTTTAACAGTTAAAAGATCTGCTTTAAAATTATTTTACCGAGCAAAACATTTTAATATTGATTATTTAGCGTTTGAATTACCTTAAAAACCAGCGCCAGCGTTTTTTAAGGACCGTTTTATCAAACCCGCTGCTGCCCCCTAGTGGCCGCCAACCGGAACAACACCCAAACCTGCCTCACTTCCGCCTCCAGCGCGTCACGTGATCAAAACAAGCCAACATGGCGTCGGACATGAGCGATATGTGTCTGTACGGGCGCCACTTTGAATCCTTTCCCATCCAGATGTAATAACGGAGCGACGCCGGGTTTTTGTAGCGCGTTGGCCGCCTTGAAGCGCAGCCGGACGGCTCACAGCGGACAGTTTTAGCGGCCGCGCAATGAACGGAGAGCGAACCCCGACCGCCATGGAGGAGGAGGAGGAGGAGGAGAAAAACAATAGAGGAGTAGGTCGATGATGAAGATGTAGCTGAATCATCTCCACCCTGAAGCTCCTGTGTGTGTGTGTGTGTGTGTGTTAACACTTTGTGTGTCCATCTGAAGTTTGTTTCCTCTTTCTCTTTTTTTTTTGTCTGCAGACGTTTTTACGAGTTCGAGCAAACAGGCAAACAAGACTGAACGGTAGGTCCCTGAACGCATCACCGGTGACGGCTAACAGCTGGGAGGAAAACGTTTGATTTTTATTTTATTTTTTTTAAAAAGATGACGTTTTAAGGGTTTCAACAAGTTTATCATAATAACACTTTATTGTGGGTAAACGACAAAAACATTTTAAATATATATGACATTAAAATGTGAAAGCGGGTTGAGCCATGAGGCTAACAAGAACGACATCATCCGCAAAAAAAAGAACAAAAAAACAAAAACAAACAGATGAGATCCTTTGGTTTGTCAGCTGATGCTGTTGCCTAGCAACCGTGACAGCTAAGATGTTTGTTTTTTTGTAGGATTAAAAATATTCCTGTTTGCTTTTTATTTTATTGTTTTTGTTTTTATTTTATATTAGTCGATTGATCCCCAAAGGGAACTGACTTCATGTGGAACCGAAAAATTCTATTGGGTGGGGGGGACAGATATCCCTGCCGGACCTCATTAGCGGTCCTTTGATGACGCTTCTGTCGATTAACGCCGGAGGAAGAGGAGGGAGGATGAAGATTGTAATTGTGTGTGTGTGTGTGTGTCTCTGTGCCCCCCCCCCCCAGCTCGTATAGGGAAGATGAAGAGGAGGAAGCCTGAGGAGGGGGGCCAGGTATGTCCGCTGTGCAGCGCCCCATTGGCTGGGAGCGAGGAGGAGATGAGTAGACATGTGGAACAATGTCTGATCCAGGTAGTACAACCCCCCCCGACACCCCCACCCCCCCCATCACCCGAAAACCGGACGTCCTGTCGACCTCTCTTCTTCCTGTAGCCGCCGTCCAATCACCTGTGGGCATTAGAGCAGACACCAACCAATAGGATCGATGCATTCACCTGGTGGGGGGGGGGGGCATGGTTCCGTTTGCCTGCTGTAGACATAGACCCAACAGAACCGGGGTGGTGGGGGGGTTCTCTGTAGATGCTAACCAGTTAGCTTCCTAGCTCCTCCTCTTCCTGCCCCCCCCCCACTCTGCTGTAGCTGTAGACACACTAACACCCCCCCCCCCCCCGCTGTACCATCATATGGCAGCTGCTCATTGGTCGGTGCAGACGGGGGGGTCACAACTTTCCTTCCAACACGCCGTTAAAGCCGTTAAAACCGTTAAAACCGTTAAAACCGTTAACTGTTGTTGATGCTAACGTGTTGTTTCTTGTGTGTGTGTGTGTGTGTGTCTTGGTGTGTGTGCGTGTTCAGCGTGAGGGCGCGTTAGGCGACGACGACTCCGCAGACATGGACGGCGAGAATGGGCGGGGCTTTGAGGAGTACGAGTGGGCGGGGCAAAAGAGGATCAGAGCCACGGCTTTGCTGGAGGGAGGCTTCAGAGGTACGCTCATGCACACACACTCACACACTCACACACACACACACACACACCCGTCCCGGAATCGGAACCCTTGTCGTCTCGGCACCTCCGCCGATCTGGCTCCGCCCCCTGGCGATGACCTCAGTCCGAGGCGGGGCCGACGGCGGTAACGAGACGACCCGCTGGCCTCGTTTCTCCCTCTGTTCGATCCGTTGTTAAACACACTCACGCTGAGCCTCACCTGCCCCTCACACACACACACACACACACACACACACACACACACACACACACACACACGGCGGGGGCAGCGACCTTCCTTGAATCCCCGGCGTCGTTAGAGGAGCGCTGGACCCTTCTGCCGCTCTAATAGGCCAGCTTGTGATGTGTGTGTGTGTGTGTGTGTGTGTGTGTGTGGGTGTGTGTGTGGGTGTGGGAGGGGGTAACTGAGGTGGCCGGGGGGGGGGGGGTCGACTTGAAACGTCTCTGAAGGTGGATTTGGTGTTGAATCCTGCCGACTCTGGAGGGGCCGTCTAGACGGATATAGAGATGATTTCATGTGGGGGGGGTGGGGGCTCAGCTGGAGGGATGAAGAGAGGGCCTCTTCCTCTGTGAAGTGCCACCATCCTCCCCTCCCTTTGAGAACGGCAGGAAGAAAGGCAGAGGGGTGGGGGGGGGGCGTTAGGGGAGGGAAAAATCGAACCAGACGAGTTTGTGATTCAACTCTGTGTGAAGAGACTTCCTGTCCGGGTCGGATCCGTCGGTTGAAAGGAGCGTCGCTTCCTTCATCCGACCGACAGTCGGATTCATTAGAGGCGTCTGACTTTCCAGGACAAACGGGGGCTGTGGGGGTGAGGGGGGGGGTCACAAAGTTTCCAGCAACGTTTTGTCACGTCTGATGGAAGTTGGCGCCAAAATGAGACAAGAAAAGATTTTTTTTTTTTTTTTTATTGTAATTTTTTTAAACTTTTTTTTCTTCCTTTTTTTACATTGAAATTAATTAATAAAATTTAATAATAAAATCAAATTAATAAATTAATTTAAAAGCTTTTTTTTTACATGGAAATATAACAATTTTTAATAATTGAATTTTTAAATTAGAAAGTCTTCAGTCAACCACGACTTAAGCCCCGCCTCCTCCTCATCGTGACTCATCGGTTTTTGATTGGCGTTAGCTGGACGGCTAACTTATCGCCGCGCGATGAAACGGTTCTTTACTCAGTTCCTTATCGGGTTTCCATAGCGACACCCCGCTGACCTTAAACCCACATCTGACAGCGGGGGCCAGCTGAAGGTCCAGATCCCGCCCCCTGATGTGTGTGAGTGTGTGTGTGTGTGTGTGTGGGGAGGGGGATTAGGTGGAGATGGCCCACAATGATGCGCTCTTTGTAAACGGACTTCAAACATGGCCGCCTCAGGTCTTTGTGTCTCTCTTGACCCGTAAATGGCACCGAGATAACGCCGCGACCTTTGACACGCCTCCTCTCTGCTCCTCAAGGGGTCCCGATAATTGCTATGGTAACGGGATGTCGGTCGATTCCGGACCGAGTCGTTTCGATCTCGACAACGTCTTTAGAAACACGCGTGCCGATGGCGTTGACGCCGGCGCCGCCGCCGCCCACGATGGCGGGTGAGGAGGGGAGAGCAAAGGGCGGAGACGAGACGAGACGAGAGGTCGGGGGGCGATGAGAGCGAAGGAGGAGGAGAGGAAACGCGTGTGGGCGTCGGCGCGTCGCGTGAGTGAAAGGCGGTGAGAGTGGAGCCGACCTTTCCCTCGCCAGATTAGATTGGCCTGCCAAGACCGCTTAGGGGGACACACACACACACACACACACACAGCGATATGTAGAGTGTGTTCGCACAAATTAGGTCGTGTTTCATCCAATTTTTTTTTTTTTTTTTCGACACTAATTTTTAAAATGTTTTGCTTTTTTCAATTTCTTATGTTATTTTCTTGTATTTTTACATTTTCGTTACTTTTCTTACAAAAATGTTACAATTATTTAATGTGTTTTTAGAAACATTTTTAAAGTTTATTTTATTAAGGTTTCAAATATTCTAAAAATTCAGACAATTTTCTAAAAATTTTCTAAATTTGAGAAAATTTTAAAAAGATTTTCTAAATTTTTTTGTTAAATTGGAAAAAATGTAGTTTTTTTCATATCATTAATTTTAAAATTAGCTGCAGTGTTTTGTTAGTTTTTCACTTTAAGACATTTTTTCTATTTCTTATATTTTATTTTCTTGTATTTTTACATTTTTGTTACTTTTATTACAAAAATGTTACAATTATTAAAAATTTTCAAGTTCTATCAATCTTTCAAATTTTCTTAATTTAGAAAATTTAGGTCATTTTCTAAATTAAGAAAATTTTCTAAAATTTCTTAAATTTAGCAGAAAAAAAATTTAGAAAAAAAAAATTAGAAATATTTTTTTAAAATAGTTTTTTCATGTGATTAATTTTAACATGAGCTGCAGTGTTTTGTTAGTTTTTCACTTTTTATTTACTTATATTTTTCTACTTCACGCCGTGTTTCTGTTTTAAACGTGACGTCGCCTTTTAAAAGAAATCAAGAAACTCAACTCTTCTTCTTCTCTCGCGGCGCGGCGTTGACCTCCACGTTTCCTCGTCGCTCCTTCTGGTCTTTGTGGTCGTCGATCAATAGTTTGATCGTTTATTATTTCACCACCGCTAACAGGAAACGTTAGCGGTTTGGAGTTAGCGCTAGCTGATGGATGACGGGCACCATGCCTCACCTGTCTGAGCTGACCCCCAGGGGCATTGTGGGTAGGACGACCCGGGGTTTAGACTGATGGTGTTTTGATGGAGGTAAATTTATCTGGAGGTCTGACCTTTACTCCTGCGGTGACATCACAGACAGATGCTCACCGTTAGCGTCCAGGCTAGCGCCTCGGTAACCGGCGTGTCGTCATGGCGACCGTCACCCGCTTCTATGTGATCACTAAAAAACAAACACGAGCTCGTCGTAAAACGGATCGGCGTCTGCTTCCTACCCGTGAAGGAGAGGCGGCGAGGGTTAAATAAGATGGCTGTCAGCTCTGGGCTTACACACACACACACACACACACACACACACACACACACACACACACACACGGTACTAGTCCACCTGAGAGCTTGTAGAAATTGGGATAGGTGTAAATAAGACGGCTGTCAGGGCTGTCACAGGTAGACACACACCGTCAGAGTCACGTCTCAAGTGAAACACACACACACACACACACACACACACACACACACACACACACACACACTGACAGCAGGACAGACGCTCTAGAAACCAACGCTGAGGAGTGACGGACGCGAAGCGGCGCCACCGGCTAAGTGGAGCTGAAGGCAGCGGCGAAGGTTTGTGTGAGCGTTCATCAGCGGGTTTATAGAGGTGCCACTCACACACACACACACACACACACACACACACACACACACACACACACACACACACACACACACACACACACACAGATTGACGGCTGAGGTGTCAGCTCTCCTCCTCCTTCCCATTCCTCCACAACTAAAGCGGTTACGTTTTTTTTTCTTCTTCCGCCGGGGGGGGGGGGGACGTCGTCGCGTCGACCAGGGGGGGGGGCGTTTCCTTCTCACCGCCGGTCACGTGACCTCCCTAACTCCTCCCTTTCCTTCCGCAGGAACCGGCTTCGCCACGTGCAGCATCAAGGAGAGCGCGGCGGACAGCGACGCCGACCTGGACGTGGACGGCGACGACACCCTGGAGTACGGCAAGGCGCAGTACACCGAGGCCGACATCATCCCCTGCTCCGGCGCCGGCGAGGACCAGGGCGAGGCCCGGGAGAGGGAGGCGCTACGGGGGGCGGTGCTTAAGTACGACACTCCCCCCCCCCTGCTAAAGCTAGCGCGTCGCTAACCGTCCCCACCCCTTTCCGTTCTGATCCTTCTCTCTGTGTTGCAGCGGCGGGATGCCGTCCAACAGAATAACGCCCGAGTTCTCCAAATGGGCCAACGACGGTAAGATGGGCGTCGCCCGGCGGAAGGGCGTGGTCGTCTGGTTGCCGCGACGACCAACAGAAACCTCACTCATTCCGTGTGTGTGTGTTTGTGTGTGTGTGTTTTTTCCCAGAAATGCCTTCGACGAGCAACGGGGAGAGCAGCAAGACGGACGCCAGCACCCCCTCGTCGTCCTCCTCCTCCTCCTGCACCCCCCGCACCTGCAAAAACAGCGAGATCGAAAAGTAAGTTGACCCCCCACCCCTACCCCCACCCAAAAAAAAACAAAAAACCCAACCCCACCCCCCGTCTCGACTCATCTTTAGTCGTTTCCTTGGAAACGAAAGACGGACAGTTGAAGTTTTTTTTTCTCTGCATTCTCTCGCCCCCCCCTGTCACCCCTGGGGGAGGCAGGATGTGATAAATGCTTCATTTGAATGAATCAATCCACGCCAGAGTGTGTGTTCTCCCCCCCCATATTAAATATCAAAGGAAAAGGGGGGGTGCTAACCGGCGAATCAGCAAAGCAGCTTGAGGCGTATCGATCGGTACGGGGGGGGTTGTTTGTGGATGTGATGTCCTTGTTTGTGTCTGAGAGAAATTTAATTTCTATTTTGAGATGGGGGGGGGTTTAGACTTAAAGAACTTTGCCTTGACATCCAAAATAGGAAACCTTTTGGGGGGGGGGGGCGTTCCTTTGATGCTTGTTTTAATTCCAGCTTCTCCACCGATGTTTTAAACACAATCAGGGGGCCATATCAGCTACAGCTGAGGCCTCATGGTGGGAGCTGGGGGGCCCGGCTCGCTCCTTAACCCCCCCCCCCACACACACACACACACACACCTGGTATTATTTAACAGGAGCCCCCCAGCAGCAGGAGCGGTCGGTCGGTTCTGCTGCTCCTCCGTCCCCAAATGAAAATGAGATTTGTCTCCTTTGGTTACATTGACACACGGCGTGTGTGTGTGTGTGTGTGTGTGTGTGTGTGTGTGTGTGTGTGTGTGTGTGTGTGTGTGTGTGTGTGTGTGTTCATGCGTGTGTGTGTGTGTGTGTGTGTGTGTGTGTGTGTGTGAGCGAAAAATCCTTCTCCGTCTCTGATCCCAGATGGGTAATGATCTGGTGGCCTCCCGTGGCATCCTCGTTCCCCCCTGCTCATTCCCCTGCAAGATAAATGAGCACACACACACACACACACACACACACACACGAGAACTACGCCTCAGATGCCCCCCCCCCCCCCCCAAGATAAATGGCCCCTCCAATGCCGCCGATGTGATTGCTGCCAAATTTGCTGCTCCAGCTGGAACAATGCGGAGAGATTTCCATGTGGTTCCTGCAGTAATTGAATCTGTCCTCAATTTGGATGTGATGAAGCTAGATTTGTACCACACACACACACACACACACACACACACACACACACACACACACACACACGTCTCCTCCTTTTTTATTGTCGTCGTAAAGCCACATTTCTCTCTTCTTTCTCGTTGCCATTTCTCTTTTCCTCCTCATCCTCTGTCTCCATTTTTTTTCTTTCCTCAGGCACTTACAAAACGCCGCCGTCCTCTTTCTTTTTTGTGCCGTCTGACACACACACACACACACACACACACACACACACACACACACACACACACACACACACACACACACACACACAGAGAGCGAGGCAAGGGAAATCAATAGTGACTTAAATGTTTTATCACGGTGTGTCGGTGTAGTTAAGGCCTCGGTTAACAGGGAATGATGCTGTAAAGGGATTTTACCGCCACACACACACACACATATGTGTGTGTGTGTGTGTGTGTGTGTGTGTGTGTGTGTGTGTGTGTGTGTGTGTGATTCACACCCCAATCGGTTTGCTCCAAAATATATTTTTAAATTAATTCTCTTGTAATCGAGTCTTTCGGACGTCGTCGTGTGGAGGAAGAAGTCAGTGAGGTCCAAAATGTAGGTGGACAGTAGATTAAGACGCCGGCCTGATGGAGATGGATGGTGGGGGCCTTCAGGGACACACACACACACACACACACACACACACACACACTCTCACTGTCTCACACACACACACACACACACACACACACACACACACACACACACACTCACTGTCTCACACACACACACACACACACACACATGCACGCTAATGAAATGAGAAATAGAGCTGCACACATCGGAGCGCTAAACAGTGGGGAGGCCCAGTCGTCTATCTGTCTCTATCAGACCAGCTTGTCGCCATAGCGATGGCTGGAGGCGGGAACACACTTCGGTCTCTCACACACACACACACACACACACCGGCTGGAGCAGAAACGTGCTACATGAATGTAAACCCGTGTTTCGCCGTTGGGCGATCGGGTTCTATGACATCACGACCTGCGTCGGTTAGCGAAGGTCATTCAGGTCACCGCGGGTTCAAATCCCAGAAAACACCCGGGGGGGGGGGTGTTTTATATGCTGTATGTAACGCTAACCATGTATGTAGCTAAGCATAGCCCATACGTAGTTAACCATAGCACGTCTGTTGCTAACAATAGCATGTCTGCAGCTAACTATTGCCCGTATCTGTATAAATATAGCTCATATGTAGCTAACTAGAGCCCATATGTAGCTAACATAGCACATCTGCCGCTAACGATAGCACGTTTGTAGATAATGACCACAAATCTGCCAGTGGCCTTAGCGTGTGTGCTAACAGGTTAATTAGCCCAGTCGCTATTGGAAATGACTCTGACGATGTCATGCTATCATTTTTGTGCTAGCCGTTAGCATACCCTCTGTCATCCAGTACCTCTGAAGCTCCTCCCCCCTAACATCCTCATGTAGCTCTGATGTTTGTCTCCGGCGGCAACACGTTACCCCCCCGCCCCCCGGAGACGCTCCTGTCGGCGCTGAAATCCCGTTGTCCGTTTTTTTAAACCACCATGAAATAATCCCGGCCCTGCCTCCACGCCCCCCCCACCACCACCCCCACCACCACCCCCACCAGCCCTGTTTTATAGCGCTGGGGGAGTTAAACCACTTTTTAAATGTGGTTTTCTATAAATCCCGGATCTTTATTACGGGGACAGGATGACCAGGTGGAGACAGGAGTTCTGCTGTCAGATGAAACTCTTCTGTTTCCTCCCCAGGACAGGAAAGGAGAGTTTGATTTCCGGCCGAGTGGCATGGGACGGGCGGGGGCGGGGTTTATTGGAGCTGTTAAAATAGAAAGCCCCCACCCCCACCCAACCCCACCCCCGACCAATCCGGCCCAGTCCAGAATCTACTAGCGCTTTATAAGCTAGCAGACTAATCAAGGCTAAATGGGTTTTTACGAGCTAAGCGCTAATATGAGGAGCGGCTAAGGCGGTTTATGGGGCGTCCAGACCCAACCGGGTCTTTATAGACCCAGGACAAGGGGGAGGAGCCGGATGGATCGCCACGGCAACGACACGGCGAATTGTGGGTCGTCTTCCGGACGTCCGGGTAAACAGGAAGTGGATCCTGGAAGAAGATGAGGTTGATTTCTGAACTCGCCGCAAACGCGGAAATGTCGGGTTTGGCGGGAAAAGTGGAAGGCGGAGTTTAAACGCTCGATTTATTTTAATGAGGCTGTTGGACGCCCGGCGGGCGGGAAACCACTTCCTGTTTAAAAAAAAAAAAAAAAAAAAGGCGGGAAAAACAGACGGGAATTCACAACGTCCAGCCTCCCCCTCGTCCTCGCCCCGCGGCGGATCCTGTTTGAGCATGCAGCGGATGAAGCCATATCCGAGGACACACACACACACTCACACACACACACACACACACACACACACACACGTCCACTTATCACCCGCCCCCCCCCACCTCTCCTTTTCCCCTCCTGCCTGTCCTTCCCCATCCAGATCAATACCATAGATCAGCTCACTATCGGGCTGCAAAATGACCACATCACCATAAACACACACGCTCCTCGTTCAGCACACACACACACACACACACACACACATACACACATTTCCGTGTAATAAGCGGCGTCCTCGTCTCGCCGCGTCGAATCATCGCCTCCATCGGCGGCGGCGGCGGCCAATCGATCGGGTTATGGCGGCTTCATACGCCGGCGGACAGCGTTAAAGGCACATTTTTTTTCTTCTCGGGCTGCACATTAATCAGAGGCTGCTTAAAGTGGGGGGTGGGGGGGGCAATGTGATGGGGGGGGGGTAAAAGGTGGGGCTCGAGGAGAAGAACATGAAACCCCAAAAACTTATTTTTAACTCCTCCCCCTTGGTTTTTCCACTGTTAGTCTCTGCAAAGCATTCTGGGAATTCTTGTTGAGATGACCCCCCCCCTTCATCACTTGCTCCTCTTCCTCAGGGTGACGGAGGAGGAGTCCACGGCGACCACCATGGAGGCGCTGAAGGCTCGGATCCGGGAGCTGGAGCGGCAGATCCTCAGGGGGGACCGATACAAGTGTCTCATCTGCATGGTGAGTAGCAGCGCGACCGGCCAATCACGTCGCCCCGTGACGAGGAGGGGCGGGGCTGTCGCTAACGGGAAGAAATAAGTAGAAAAATCTACATATTCATGAAAAACGGCGACGGCGTCGGGGTGTTTCCCGGTTTTTTGACGCTGGAACGCCCCCGATTTGGGGAGGAAGGGGCGGGGGGGCCAGAAGGCTCCCGTGGTCGTGGGGTCATGTGACGTGTGCACGAGCGAGTGGGTGTGGCCCAGCTTGGTGTCGTGTAGTGAGGCTTTGCATGGCTTTGATCGCTTGATCACCCGATTCCTGTTCGGATCAATGACCTGCAGCTCTGAGCTCATTGGTGATCGATCGGTGGGGGTCGTTGATGTTGATCAGATACCCCCAACACCCCCTCCCCACCCCCACCCCCCCATCAGTGTTTGTGTTCCCACTTTGTGTCGAGTTTCCATCCTGTCACCCGTCAAGCCTGTGGACGGTGCAGCGTCGGCATGTTTGTGTGTGTGTGTGTGTGTGTGTGTGTGTGTGTGTGTGTGTGTGTGTGTGTGTGAGGACGTGTAATTACCGATGCCTTCCTAAAGGTCGCCGGGTGCCCGAGGTGACACGGAGGGCAAAGCACAGCGATCGATCACACACCACCTCACAGACACACGGCTCCTCTCTGCTCATCTGTCAGCGTCCCTCATCACACACACACACACACACACACACACACACACACACACACACACACACACACACACACACACCACAGCTAATCCATCTTTAGCTGGTGGCTGCCTCCTCTTCATCGTCGATGGTGCGATCAGGAGGCGTTCAGGGGAGTCAGGATAGATCTCTACCGCCACCTGCTGGTCAGACAGCAGAGGTTCATCCACCGGTGACACTTCCACATTAATCCAGTGGAAACATTTATTTATATCAAATATATCTACACGGAAAACTAGAATTCACATGAAGAGTAACAAGAGAAACAAATACTTTATTCTTTTGTCAAAGATGTTATTCATAAAAATATTTTAAAAGAACTTTAAAATAAATCTGAGATCAGATCTCGAATGAAGATCAAACGGAAATACGTCCCAAAACTGGGATTAATAGGAATTAATCATTTAAAAAAAAAAAGTAAAAAATTATTTTTAATAATAAGAAAAAAATGTTTTAACTGAATTTATTTCAGAAGTGATCAGAAATCAGTTTGATTGTATTTGATCTGTGTTCTATTTAAGTAAAATTTTCATTGTTTTTGAGTTTCCCAGAAAACTTTAACACTTTTTTTTAATGAAAGCGAAAAATTTCTAAACGCCGACAAAATCATTTCAAACACACTTAATTTTTCAGATTTTCCCGACATGCTTTACGAGCTCATCTGCGTTCTTACTGGTGGAGAGCATTCGCTGTGTGTTCATTGGCTGTCCAGGCTGTGTGTGTGTGGGGGGGGGTTGTGTGTGTGTGTGTGTGTGTGTATGTGTGTGTGCGCCTCTATGATTAGCTTCCACCTTTCGCCCCCCCACTCCCTCCCCATCTCCTCCCCCCCACTCCTCCCCCCCATCCCTTCCGCAGAGGAAACCTGCTATCCAGTCAGGTGCGGAGATCAAGAGCCTAGGGGCGTGGCCAGGGCCCCGGCCACTGGCCAATGAGGTCGGAGAGAGGCAGCCTAAGTCCCTCCCCCTCGGCCTGTACTGCCTGTACAGGGGCCTTGTGATTGGTGGCTACGGCAGCGGCATAAAGAGGCTCCTCCCACCGCCCCTACGGAGGGTAAGGCACTCCCTCCCTCCCCCACCTACCCCCAAAACCCCCCCCCCCCCGTGGTGCTTTCCAAGAGATCCAGTTCATCCGTGGCGTTGTCCCTCATCCTCTCCCCCTTCTGCTTGCCCCCCCCCCCTCCATTTCTGCTCGTTGCCTGCTTGGTATTGTGTGTGTGTGTGTTGGTGTGTGTGTGTTGTAGTGCAGGTTGTTGGTGCTGTTGCCCCCCACCCCCCCGCCCTCCCCATGCTGCCTTGCTCAGTGGTTCTGTGGCTGTTGGCTGTCGCTTCATCGTCGGTGGTTTGATGAACGGCGTCGTCGTGTTTGTTAGCCGCTGTGGTTAACGTGTGTGTGTGTGTGTGTGTGTGTGTGTGTGTGTGTGTGTGTGTGTGTGTGTGTGTGTGTGTGTGTGTGTGTGTGTGTGTGTGTGTGTGTGTGTTCACAGGACTCCTACTCGATGCCGCTCACCTCCATCCAGTGCTGGCACGTCCACTGTGAAGAATGCTGGCTCAGGACTCTGGTACGAACACTTCCTCTTCCTCCTCCTCTTCCTCTTCCTCCTCCTCTTCCTCTTCTTCGTCTTCCTGCTCATCTTCATCACTTTTGTTTCCTTCTACGACTTGGCGTCGACCAATCGCAGCTGCTTTGCGCGCCTCCGTTCACACCTTCCACACCCTCTGTCGGCGCTCTGATTTCCAGGATCGACCCTGAACACATCGTCTCCACATGTGGACGCCGCTGCCGTTTGACGCAAATAAACACGAACGTAAACAACGTAAACAACAACAACAACAACAATTTAAATCTGATTTTTGGATGTTTGACTTCAATTTATTGGCAGAGAGGAAATAAACGACACCGTATTTTATTTATTAATATTTATGATTGATTATAGAGAATAAACAATAACAAGTGGGTGGAGCTTGTTTTTTTGACCAATTTGTCGCAGGCGTTTCCTTCACTCTAGTTTTTTATTTTACGAGGGGCCCTGAAGGCGTCCCGTCGTTTGCATCTGGGTGGCGTTGGCTGCGTGTTAACATACGGCGCTTAAACGCACCGCCTGCATACGGCCGTAAAACCGGGAGGGGGGCCCGACTGATCAAAGTCGGGGGCCCCCGGCCCCTCGCCGCTTTAACGAGCGCCGGCAGCTGGAGCGGCGGGCGACGCCCACGGGCGCCCACCCACGCCACATCGGCAAGCACGCAGGCGAGCATTCTGGGAAGTTATATTATGGACGTGGGCGGGGCAACACGTCACATGGGCGGGATATTTGAAACGTAGCTAATAGCGGTTAGCATGGAGAACAAACAAAATGAGTTATCAGAACGGGGCTAAGCTAACGTTAGCTGCTGAAGCTGCTGCTTACTGGTTTGACTGGTTTTAACAGCAGCCGTTTATGGGAGGGGGGGTATGGGGGGGTCTCTATGGAGAACCGGTTTTAACCGTCTAACCGTTAGTAGCGAGGCTAGCAGTTTGTGTAGCACTCTCATCTTCCTCTTCCTCAGTGATGAAGCTAACTGCCCCTCCCTTTACACCCCCCCCCCCCACAGGGCAACAAGAAGCTGTGCCCCCAGTGCAACACCATCACCTCGCCCGGAGACCTGCGGCGCGTCTACTTGTAAGGAAGTGCCCGCCTCCTCCCAGGCCGACGCCCACCAGGGGCCGACGCCCACCTGCTCGTCATCACCTTCATCGCCAATCCCTCGCTCCTCACGTGGCCCCCGGACAGCTCCATAGGCGTCTGGAGACGGGACAGGCTCCGCCCCTTTCTGGGGGAGGATCAACACTGGACGAGAGCCAATGACTGCGCAGCGTTCACTGACTTTCTGCCCCGGCCACGCCCCTTCTCCCCCCCGTCCTCACCCCCCCCTTCCCTCAATGAGACCTGCTTCAGGCAGCCGGAGCTGAAAGGAACTCCTCGACCCCACCCCGACCCATCACCCCCCCCACTCCGGTGGTGTCGGACAAAAAGACTCGACAGGAAGCTTCTTTTTTTTCCCCCCCCACGTTGCTCAAGAGAATTAAAAAAGAAAAGGAACTAAAACTGAGCTCCTCCCCTTCCCCCCCTCCCCCTCCCCTAAGCTCCTCCCCCCTTTCGTGGTGTTCTAGTGAAGTAAACCAAAATTTCTCCCCCCCACCTCCAAGATGCAGTGCAAGCACATGTAATATAGTTCTATGTATGTTTACAATGTTGGGTGTAAATGACATAGAGTCCGCACACACACACACACACACGCACACACACACACACACACACACACACACACACACACACACACACACACACACACACACACACACACGTATATATACTGTTTTTAGTTGGTTCAGGAGACAAAAAAATGGCTGAAAGCAAAGAAGCCTTCTGTATTTTTAAGAAAACTATTGGTTGAATTTCACCCTTCAGGAATAAAGAACTTTAAATATTAATAATAATAAAATCCTGGAGATTCGAAGGCGGCGAGAAAAAAAATCAAGGGAAATTTTTTTTTATTTTATTTTATTTTTTTTTTGGAAGTTCGTCTCCTCTGTTCCTTCCTTCATCCTCTCATTCCGAGCGACGATCGTAGTCTAGAGGCGTTCGTTTTGGCGGTGGAGGCGGGGTTGGGGGTGGGAACACGCCTCCTCCATCATCCAGTCCTGCCGCTGCTACGCTGCATTCAAGGACCCCCCCCCCCCCACATGATCAGAACTTCCAGAACCCGCCCTCGTTCGTCCTCCTCCACCCCCCTACCCCCTCCCCGTCACGGCAGCAGCAACCAAGGCGGTGGTGTGCTTTGTGTTTGTAAAACTATGTATTCTGTGACGTCTGTATTGTTGTAAGAAAAAAAGAAAAAATAAAAGTTCTCAAATAGAGCGTGTCGTAGCAACGCTAGCTTTCATTTTCTTTTGTTTGTTTCCAAATGTTGTAAAAGGTTGCTTAGCTAACGAGCGAAGAAAAACAAATGTAAATGTGTTTTAAATGCTCGAGAGTTAGCGTAATGTGTGCTCATGCTGGTAGCTAGCTAATTACATCCCGCGTCAAAGCGGTGATGTAATTATAAGTGTTCGTTTGTTCGTTGGTTTGTCCACCAAATATCTTTGCAACCGTTGCAGATAGAAAGATGAAACAAAAAGCACATTACTATGGGAGCAAAGGGGATGAAAATGAGATGATGACCTTGAGAAAACCAGGTCAAGGTCAAATTTCAACTTTTGTACACTGAGGAACCGAATAAGATAGAAAGCATAGTAGAAGGCCAGTGTAAGACCATAGATCAAATCTACTGCTTTGATCTATGAAAGTAAAGATCAGAGCACCAGCTTTGGTCTTTGACCTATGCAAGTAGGTCAAGGTAAAATTTTCAATTCAGGGGTGTCGCGGGATGTTGCGGTCTGTGACTGCATTGGTTTTAATTGCCGCCTGTTCTGGTGAGTTTAGCTAGCATGTTGTGTGTTAGCTTGTTTGGATCGTTTAGCTGACACAGGAAGAAGCAACCGCTAAAGCAGAAGCTTTAGCGATTTGCTGCTAATAAGCTCCTAGGACAGTAGACGCCAGTTAACATAACGTTAAGTTATTGTGGTGTTTAAGGTTCTATGCGGAAAAACTAATCTACCGTAACTCAGCTAGCATGTTAATGGGAAATAGTCAAACAAGTGGATAGTTAGCTTGACAAGTTATACGCTAGCTTCTGCTGGCTAGCATGTTGCTGCAGCTTAAGATAAATTTATTTGTTTAGTTTGTCAAAGAGATAAATGAGCTAGCTGGCTTTACATGCTAGCCACCGTCGTTGGGGATGGATTAGCACACAGCATGCTACTTAGCATGTTAGCAGGTATTGAAGACTCGTTTAAATGGTCAAAGAGATTGATGTCTGAGAAAGTTATCACTCACCCAGGTCGAAGAGCTTGCTACACAGCTTGTTCTGCTGTTTTCTGGTTGCTAGTTGCTAGCATGTTGTTAGCAGGTGATGCTATTGGCAGGCATTTTAAGTGTAGCTTTAGACTATAAAGACCTCCTTGAAAGGAAATATATTTTATCACACCTTAGCTTAGCTTCTCTTAGTTTAGTTTTGTTTAATGAAGTAGTCCACTTGCTGTGCTCATACTTTGTGCAGCGCAGCTAGCAGTTAGCCTCGTGTCAGGCGTACTGTATGTCACTTGATTAACTCCACCCACATGTGAGCTGACTCCACCAACATGTGAGCTGACTCCACCCACAGGTGAGCTGACTCCACCCACAGGTGAGTTCCGGTGGTCTCTGCGTCCTTTCGTAAACTAAACGTTGCATTTTTAGGTTAGATGTTAACTCGCTGCTCCGTTTGGCGTCAATTTTTATGAATTATTTAATTTTTAACAATATATTTAAGGTGAAGCAGCACAGAAGGAAGTACTGCTGCTAGCATTAATTTGATCTTTACAAATACCAAACAACTGCTTAAGTATACTTTTTGAAAAATTAAATAGATGTCATCTAAAAACATGTTTAAATATTTTCTAATACCCTTTTTAAAATTGCACATTTTGTTAGATTTGCTCTATTTGGTTTTATGTCAATCAAAGTTATGAAGTTTCAGGGTTTTTTTTAAAATCATTTCATCAAGATTTGCTTTTTCTTTTTTTCTCTTAGTTTAATTTCATTTCCACAAGACTTTTACTTCTAATACATACCTTTATGTTGTGAAAAGGTAAACATGGAGCTTGAACGCCTCGTGCAGTGACACCCTGTCACCACTGGGTGGCGGTGTTTCATAGCAAACATCTTCTCCACTCATTACAGGGGGCCGTGTTGACTTAACGCCCTTTAAACATCGAGTTTTTCCTCTTCCTGCCACTCAGTCAGGATTTTGGGAAGTTTTAAAGCAACACAGATTAATTTATAATAAAATATGTCACAGATTTTGACTTAATTAAATCAATTGCGACACATATGTTTAGTATTATTTTTCCTCAAACATTTCGCCAACGTTATTGAAAAAAGTTTTTTTTTAATTAACAAAAAAAATACTGAATCCTGGTGATTAAAAAAAACACAAATCCAAATAAAAGACATTTAAAAAAAAAAAAACTTTAAAAACTTATAAATGAGAATCTGAGAATCTGACATGTGAATGAAGCTCGAGTCCGTTTCATCTCCCCCCTCCTTCAACGCTCGCTCTTTGATCTGTGTGAGCCCCCCAGGGGAGAACACTGGTGTGTGTGTGTGTGTGGGGGGGGGGGGGGGTCCTGCCACAGGATCCCCATATCTTGAAAGGGGGAGATGACAACATGAGATAATGGTGCAAAGGGGCGTGTGGAACATGAGTATGTGTGTGTGTGTGTGTGTGTGTGTGTGTGTGTGTGTGTGTGTGTGTGTGTGTGTGTTGTGCAGAACAAAAGTTCCTCTCTTCATCTCAAATCATCTTCATCATCATGAAGATGAAGATGAACTTTTAGATGCTCGGATTTAAACTCGGATGAATCCTGAATATTTAAACAGTGACACCTTTTCAAATTTTATTTCAAAATAAGAGCATGACTTAAAAAAACCACAAACTCAGGACGAAGGATGTAAGAAATAATTGACCGATTCCAGAGGATAACGATTTAAAAAATAGTGAAATTAATCTACAGATATTTTTTTTAAAAACGAAGGTAAACGCGTGAAGACGAGTCGGTCGGTTCCTGTCGGAGGCGTCGTGACGTCGCGACGTGTTTCCTGGTCGTGTTTTTTAACGTGTGAACACGTCTAGCGTCACATCAGGTGTGTTTGTCGCCTAATCCGACCAAAGCTCGACTGTAAGGTAATGATCGCTGTGTTTGTCTGCATCTTGTAATCCCCAATCCAGTGTGGTCTGGATTATCACACACACACACACACACACACACACACACACACACACACACACACACACACACACACACACACACACACACACACACACACACACACACACACACACACACACATTGCAGCAGCCTAGTTTGAATAATCATCTCGTGTTTTATTTTTTTAAAAACTGAGGGATGAACGTTCGGTAGAACTCTTACAGAGCACCTTGGACCCGGCCTTGACCTTTGACCCGAGTCACGAGAGGAACAGGAAGTGGCGTCCTTCGGTCCAGGATGTCCTCCGGAGCGCCGCTCCAGGTTGTGGTTATCAGACGGATCGCTGGTCGCCCATAAACCTCCCGTAATCCTCGTCGTTACGCTGCGTTAAGACGCCAGTTTGTCAAAGGGGAAGATGCAAGGAATTCTGGGTGATTTCTGACAAGCTGGAGGCTAAACTTCATTCTTCAGCAAACACGAGAACAATGCTCGGTTAGCGGAGGCTTAGCGCCGAGCGGGATTCTGGTCCTGTTGTTTTATCACTTGTGTACACCCACGACACACACACACACACACACACACACACACACACACACACACACACACACACACACACACACACACACACACACACACACACACACACACACACACACACACAGAGGTGTTTTCTTGGATTCTTCGTGATGCATCATTAGAGAGGCTGACAGAAAAACACCTGACAGCGCCGATGTGTGTGTGTGTGTGTGTGTGTGTGTGTGTCCTTCTTCCTGTTTTCTAGATGTTTATGTTTACAGCTCCTCCACTCATAAACAGTTCATGCATTTTTTTTTTTTTATCCAAACAGGATATTTTTGGAATAAAAAAACCAAAACGAACGACAACATTTAATCTATTAATAGCCTGACAACTTTAATCCCACAGCCGGATTATAATCTCCGCCCTTCAAGAAGCAAAAATTCCATCAAAAATGACTTTACACACATTTACCTATTTTCTTGTTTTTTTTTCCTTCCAAACACGACGGGGCGACCACGCCCTCACACCACCAACCCCCCCCCATGGATTTTTGATGTTGTCCCAGACAAAAGACAATTTGGCTGATTTCCTCCTCTGTGCGCCAGTGTCGTATGATTTTATCCCGAGGCAGCGGCGCTCCGGAGGCCTTTGTCCCGCCGTGGAAGTCAGACTTCCCTCTTTCTCCCTGGTCTTTTCATGTGGGCCCGTGTGAACGCGTCGAGGCCGCGTCCATTGTGATTCGCTGATTTATCCATTGGATCCAATGACGGGGTTTGACATGCGGTGTGAAGCGTGTATTTGATACCGGCAGCCCGGCCTTTTCACGGGTATAGTCTCTCCACATTGGGAAGACTCTTGCATTGTGGGTAACAATAGCTTTTGTTGCGTGTGGATAATGGAGGTTTTAGAAAGGGTATTCAGTCTCGTCCGGTGATTAGAGGGTTTAAATGTTGAAGACGCAATAAAAAAAAACGCTCTTAATCCTCTCTTTGATTTCCGTCAGATTCCTTTTCAGCTCCGGGTCGAGTTGAGACGAGCTGATGCACGTCAGCGTCGCGCCAGCTGCTCCTGATGAACACATTTTTCTTCCCGCTCTGGTGGCGTTTTGAAGCCGATGGCGTCCGGGAGCTGAGTCGATCTGACACGGACCAATCAACGGGAAGTTGGGAGATGAACGCGCGGAATGCCGAGATGGTCTCCAGGTGTTTCGTGACCTGAAGATACCGCAGGAGTGTCGGCGTGGCAACCAGGGTACCGCTTCCTGCTCCGGAGAGAAGGGACGGAGGTCGTTAGGCTAACAGGCTAACACTTGTTGATTAGCGGTGATGTAATGTGATTGTCAGTGTTTGTGTGTCCGTCCATCCGTCCGTCCGTAAGCCCATAGAAAGACGAAACAAAAGCACATGACCCGGGGGGCAAAGGGGATGGAAATGAGATGATGACATTGACCTTGAGAAAACTAGGTCAAGGTCAAATTTTAACTTTTGTACACTCAGGAACTGGGTACGATAGAAAGATGAGGGAGAAGACCATAAGACCATAGATCAAAGCTAAATGCTTTGATCTATGACAATAGGTCAGAGCACTAGCTTTGATCTTTGACCTATGCAAGGTCAGGGTAACATTTTGAATTCAGGGGTGTCACGGGATGTTGCAGTCTCAGGCTGCCTTGGTTCTAGTCATTTCTGTTATTGATTAACCTGGTCTGCGGTGAGTTGACAGTCGCTAATGGCTAGCTGACGCTAATGTTCCAGAAATGGTTCTGGTTGTTTTAAGGTGGGCTGTCGGTCCTTGAACGCATCGCAAACATTATTCTGTTGGTATAAAGAACAGCAGGTGTGAAACAGAAACAGGATTCCACTTCAGGATGTGTGCACGGAAGACTTTATGGCAGCAGGTCTGTCTGCTGCTGACTTCATCATCATCATCATCATCATCATCATCATCACCATCATCATCACATCGAGAAACTCCTTCATGCTTGTCTTTTTCTTTCACATTTTCCAATCAGCCGGTCAATATTTGTAGCTCCTCCCCCTTGCCCCGGTGATCAATAACATTTTTGCATTGATGGGGAATCGAATCCAGACACACTTCTTTGTGTAAAGATAGTGAACCACACCGGACTGTGACGCAATTACGTCGCCTTTATGGACATGCGCGCGCGCTCGTATTGACTCGTATTGACTCGTATTGACTCGTATTGACTCGTATTGACTCGTATTGACTCGTATTGACTCGTATTGATGAATTTTTCTTGTTTTTCCCTGATCAAATAAATCTGCGCGTGTGATTCAGCAGCTATTTGATTAATAAAGGACTCCTCACTTGGGGGGGGGGGTGTGTGGCAGTGACGGGATGGGGAGGATGTCAGTACCCGGGAATGACCACCTGAGGGCGCTGTGGAGTCAGAGCCGAAGAGTCGAGTCATCCTGAGTAGCAGCAGAGGTTTGGAGTTACGTCCACACGGTTGATCAGAGCCCAGCCAATCAGAGCCCAGAGATGACCCCTAAATAAAATATATTTATATATGACGTCATCATGCAGTTTAAATTAAATAGATGACACAAACAAACACTGTGACCCAAAGTCTGATCTAATTGGGTCTGACTGGGACTCCTCCCACTCCCTCCTGATCAGATCAATCAGGACCGATGTTGATGGAAACAACAACAACAACAACAACAACAACAGTCAACAATAAACAAAAGGATTTTCTTCAAGGAAGACTTTTCCTGAACCAAAGGAGCGGATCAAAGTTCTTCTTTCACTTCCTTCTGGTTCTTCCTGGTTTTATCGCTTATGCATTAACCAGCGGATTAATTCATGGCGTTGGCTGGGGGAGGGGGCACGGGACCACAAATAGCTCTAATTTTATTTAATGATCAGTGTCTGGAGGAGGCGGAGCTACGACAAGCTGAGAACCTACAGGTGAGCTATCGACCAATCAGGACCTGGCGTTCCGGTCGTTCGTACCTGCTCCTTCCTGCATCTTCTGTTTGTTTACATTCACTTTGGTTTATTGTTTTCTTGTTGACACATAAACAACATGTAAACAAGTGCAAACAAACAACAAGACGTTCAGGAATGTTGACGTGTTGGTGTACATCTTTTTTTTTGTGTTTTCTCCGCAGTCCAGGCGGTCGTCTGCGTCTTTGTTTGTGTACGGCACGGCCTGTGATAACCTATCACACACAAGTGTGTGTGTGTGTGTGTGTGTGTGTGTGTGTGTGTGTGTGTGTGTGTGTGTGTGTGTGTGTGTGTGTGTGTGTGTGTGTGTGTGTGTGTGTGTGTGTGTGTAGCGTGGGGGGGTGGGGGATAATTCATCATGTCTCCTCATCCTTATCAGACAATTATGTTTATGACTTGTCTGTATGGACATAATGACTGTTTGGGACACACACACACACACGCACACGCACACGCACACGCACACGCACACGCACGCACACACACACACACACACACACACACACACACACACACACACACACACACTCTTAGTAAGAAGCATTAAATGAGGCCTTCAGGGAGCTTTACGAGGTTTATAAATTATGAGCAGTATTTTTATCGCTTGATTCATCTTTGCGGGGGTGGGGGGGGTGTAAGTAGAGTTGGGGGGTGTAAGTAGAGTTGGGGGTGGGGTGCGGTGGAAGTTCTCTGACTAAAACAACACATGACATGCAGATAGCATCACAGCGTTGAACAAACAAACAGGCCAGTTTGGAGCCGTCTGATGTGGTGCGTTCAAGGACCGTAGGTTTTTTTTGTCAGTCAAGCCTTAAAAACCTGGACCGGTTATTAGAGGAGACAGGATGAGAGAGAACCGGTGGGGGGGGGTTTGAGGGGGGGGGGCTGTGGTGCCACGGCTGCCGGAGCATCACGCCGAAACATCTCGGCAGCAAATGAGCGTCCCATCGGAGATGGGGGGGGGGGGCTTTTGAAGTCGCGGGACGCGGCGCTTCCTCTTCGCATTAAAGCGCCAGTTTGTGACCGCGGCCTCCTGGGAGCTAACAATACGTGCTTCAGCCCATGTGTGTGTGTGTGTGTGTGTGTGTGTGTGTGTGTGTGTGTGTGTGTGTGTGTGTGTGTGTGTGTGTGTGTGTGTGTGTGTGTGTGATAATCCAGACCACACTGGACCGAGTTTCAAAGTGATCGGACATTCTTTTGTCCTAAATTTCACAATAGATGCTGGAAACTAACAAGACGTAGAGGAAGGCGAACGACGATGTAAAGATACGCAAACAAAAAACAAAAAAAACCACACTTTGATGCTGAGTTCTACTTGTGTGTAATGTCGCCTGACATCAGTGAAATAAATGGCTGATAAGAGTAAAGTGAGCGCTGATAGGATTTCATTTACATTCTTGTTAAATCTGATTTTAAATGAGATGTTAGCGTTTGTTTGTCTGTCGCTTTTTTCTTGCACAATTACTCAAAATCGCATTGTAAATATTTAGTATTTGATGATTGTTAAGTTGGTTACAGTCTCAAGGTGTTCCTCAGGGAGAGGAGCTGATGTCGTCGCAAACACATCTTTCTATTCAGAATTTAAATAGTAATATTGCGTTTACGTCTCTTTTTATTCGCTCGTTTGCCTCCTCGCCTCCCTCCCGGTCCTAGAACAGGACGTTCTGTGAATCCAGGGGCATCGTATGATGCTGATTTTATTGGATGTGTAACCTCGTGTTAAATGTCTTCACACACCTGACTTGCTCGTGTTCATGTACCTGTCATGTTTGATGGAAACCGATGATGATCATAAAAATATGTTCTCTGCCCTGACGCGACTGATTTGACCTGATCGGCAGGTTGTGGTTCAGCGAATCCCGAGATGTTCTCGAACGTGACATCCTGAGCGAACCCTTATTAGGAGGTCACAACGCCACCTGATTTTAACACTCGGGCTGGGAGACGCCATCCAGATCGTCAAAACGAACACTAGTCACAACACGAAACTCATGCTAACTGAAACACATCCAAAACCCCTTCAAAATAAATGTTGCTATATTCCTAAAACAACAGGCGACAACTCTACCCCCCCTCTACCTCCCCAGATCTGGGTTATTATCCGGACTATTAATATTTAAATCACATCAATTACAAATAAACATCAATTTATTGTTTGAAATAACCCAAATTGAACCTGAACTGTTTCACTGCGTGAACCTGAACTGTTTCACTGTGTGAACCTGGACGGTTTCACTGTGTGAACCTGGACTGTTTCACAGTGTGAACCTGGACTGTTTCACTCTGTGAACCTGGACTGTTTCACTGTATAAACCTGGACTGTTTCACCGTGTGAACCCGGACTGTTTCACTCTGTGAACCTGGACTGTTTCACTCTGAACCTGAACTGTTTCACTGTGTGAACCTGGACTGTTTCACCGTGTGAACCTGGACTGTTTCACCGTGTGAACCTGGACTGTTTCACCGTGTGAACCTGGACTGTTTCACCGTGTCAACCTGGACTGTTTCACCGTGTGAACCTGGACTGTTTCACCGTGTGAACCTGGACTGTTTCACCGCGTGAACCTGGACTGTTTCACCGTGTGAACCTGGACTGTTTCACTCTGTGAACCTGAACTGTTTCACTGTATAAACCTGGACTGTTTCACCGTGTGAACCTGGACTGTTTCACTCTGAACCTGAACTGTTTCACTGTGTGAACCTGGACTGTTTCACCGTGTGAACCTGGACTGTTTCACCGTGTGAACCTGGACTGTTTCACCGTGTGAACCTGGACTGTTTCACCGTGTGAACCTGGACTGTTTCACCGTGTGAACCTGGACTGTTTCACCGTGTGAACCTGGACTGTTTCACCGTGTGAACCTGGACTGTTTCACCGCGTGAACCTGGACTGTTTCACCGTGTGAACCTGGACTGTTTCACTGCGTGAACCTGGACTGTTTCACTGTATAAACGTGGACTGTTTCACTCTGTGAACCTGGACTGTTTCACTGTATAAACGTGGACTGTTTCACTCTGTGAACCTGGACTGTTTCACTGTGTGAACCTGGACTGTTTCACTCTGAACCTGAACTGTTTCACCGTGTGAACCTGGACTGTTTCACCGTGTGAACCTGAACTGTTTCACTGTGTGAACCTGGACTGTTTCACCGTGTGAACCTGGACTGTTTCACCGTGTGAACCTGGACTGCTTCACCGTGTGAACCTGGACTGTTTCACCGTGTGAACCTGGACTGTTTCACCGTGTGAACCTGGACTGTTTCACCGTGTGAACCTGGACTGTTTCACCGCGTGAACCTGGACTGTTTCACCGTGTGAACCTGGACTGTTTCACTGCGTGAACCTGAACTGTTTCACTGTGTGAACCTGGACTGTTTCACCGTGTGAACCTGGACTGTTTCACCGTGTGAACCTGGACTGTTTCACCGTGTGAACCTGGACTGTTTCACCGCGTGAACCTGGACTGTTTCACCGTGTGAACCTGGACTGTTTCACTGCGTGAACCTGGACTGCTTCACTGTATAAACGTGGACTGTTTCACTCTGTGAACCTGGACTGTTTCACTGTATAAACGTGGACTGTTTCACTCTGTGAACCTGGACTGTTTCACTGTGTGAACCTGGACTGTTTCACTCTGAACCTGAACTGTTTCACCGTGTGAACCTGGACTGTTTCACCGTGTGAACCTGAACTGTTTCACTGTGCGAACCAGGACAGTTTCACCCTCCCCCCCCAGATTTTTTTCGTGATTGATACGTTAATAATTGCTCTCAAATTTACAGTTGTGGTTACCTTCTTGTCTTTTCTCCCCCTCAGGAAACGCACCGACTACACATAAACTTTCCCAACTGTTTGTTTTGCTTCTATTTCCATCTGCTCACTTTATGTTTGCTTTGTGAGCGTAGCTCATGTATTTACACTGAACACATGATGCATTCAGGTACACATCAGTTTTCGGTCACATTGGCGCTTGGAGCCCAACAAACACGCTCCGGGTTTAAGAACCGAAGCCACCGCTGCTCTCAGGGTTCTTTCGCCACACGAGTTGCCTTCTTGATTCAGATCTTGGTTCAGATCCATTGTGCGTTCTTTGACTCTCGCCGCGTCGTGACTCACTGCTCTGTAATGTTGACTCACGGAGGGAAGGTCCAGCAGCTACTCCATGCGTGACTTCCTCCTGTTGGCCACGCCGTGAAGCGCCTCCAGGGCATCGAGACAAGTGTGACAGTGTTTGCAGGGACGTTAGCTTGTGGCCCATCCAGGGTGCGGCCCCGCCCCCCTCACGCCGTGCCTGCTGGGATGTCTTCTGTTACAAACATACAAAAAAAAGTGGAGGAACAGACTGTAGGGTAGATCGGAGTGGCGGTAATTGAGACGGGTATCGTCGGCCGAGTTGCTTCGATTGAAAGACGACCCTTTACAAATTTTGCCACTGCTGATTGGACGAGTTTGATTGATTTGGTCGTCACGAATTAACCACGTAGTAAAAAAAACACAATACATGAGACGCTCTCGTGATCTCGTTTTTGTCCAACACTATCTAGAACCCTTTTGGGACGTCCTGAGACTCTTCTCAAGATACATGAACTACGTTTTAAGGGTTTCCAAGAGTCTCCAGGTTGGACATTTCTGAAAAATCAAATCACCCGAGCATCTTCACAATCGGATTTTCAACCTTCTATTGATTTTTTTTCACCCTTTAATCATGAATTCGCTCCCAGTCGTAATTAAAAATAAATTCCATCTCCATATATATTTATATAACCGCAAACAAGCTTGAGCAGGAGGAGGTGAAGCCGTCGTCCTGAGTAGATTCAATCCACCTCTCCGTCTGGTTTACCTTAAACATAATCCAGGAAACAATTCAATATTTTTTTATGACAATTGGGGAAGAGATTGGCTGCCGGGGGCCATGCCTCCCGCTCATTAGAAATTTTGGATATATTTCCATGGCAACGGCTTTGACGTGTCCTTGAGGAGCGAACGAGATTTGTTTGATTGACGATTTGACAATCTATCTGTCGCTAATTCCCAGAGTGTCTTTCTTTGTGTGTGTTTTTTTTACATTTCCATAGCATTAATTTGGTAAGTAGAGTAATCTTATATTTTTACTTGAAGGTTTTTCACTACAGAATCTCGTATTAATGTAAATATGCTAACCTAGCCATTGTGGCGGTTGGGTTGAGGACAGGACAGATTGAGCGAACAGACACCTCGGGTGTCACCTCGTGTCACTAGTCAGAGTGAACTTGATGGAACTCTGGCAGAAGGTGAGGAAGGGGGAGGAGTTACCCCACTAGGGGGAGTGGTTTCTCTTTTGCCGGCTTCTTTTTTTTGGGATTCGAGTTACACTATGTCCACGGAGAGCGCCTTGATCAGATACCCTGATATCAAACCCCACTTTTAAATGGCACAGATCATTAGAGGAGGCCCCGCCCACAGACGGACAGGTAGACCTCACACCTGACACCACGTGTGTCATGTGAGCCCAGGCCCGGTGCGACACTATTAATCTTCCCCAGAGGCGCAACAGCTAACAGTCGTGGCTGGAACCTTTCTCTGGTTTTAGCGCCTCGGGGCAAATCCAGACAGATGGGACTCAGTGGTTTCCTCTGGGATCTGGTCCACACTGGAAACCATATACCCCCCAACAGACAACACACACACACACACACACACACACACACACGCACACACACACACACACAAACACACACACACACACAACAGAGAGATTAGACTGAGATACAGTAACTGCTTGCCAATTGTGAAGACTGGATGACCCGGTATTGTTGGTTTTTGAACTGTGAGAAAAGAGTGTGTGTGTGTGTGTGTGTGTGTGTGTGTGTGTGTGTGTGTGTGTGTGTGTGTGTGTGTGTGCGCGCGCGCTTTGTGGCTAACTGGTTTGTTTCCTTCTTTGTTTATGGGATGTCCTGACGTTCACTCACACAATCCTTCATGCGTCCATATCTGACTTCGGCATCGATCAAGCGTTCCCTCGCTCGTCCGTTGTCGCCTCGGGAACGTTTGATCGACCTCAGAACCGTTTGAACGGTGACACGCGTCTCTGCTGATGTGGAGAACAGGTGTGAACCGGGGACACCAGAGCACCCCTCCCCCCCCATCTCCATCAGGTAGTCTCGCTCAGTGGCTTCCACCTGAGCCTGACGGATCACCTTGACCTCCACCTTCTTTGAAACTGTGTCTGCCCCCCATGCACCACCCTCCAAAGACAGGGGCAATTAGTCACAGGAGACCTTGTTCGGTCCACCTCTGTCCAAGGTGTCACCTGTTGAATGCTAGTAGTTAGCACTGGAGCTAATCTCGTCCATAAGACGGACTAGAGCAAAATCTCTTCATTTAAAAGTACAAATAAATATCAGGAATGCCCCGCCCCTCCACAAAGTGTTTTATTTGTAAAAATGTTGTTTTTGCAGAATCCTCTAATGTGGACAAACTGTTTTCAGTCACTTTATCCACATTTGAATCAATCAAATTTTGCCTGACCCCAAATTTTTACAAATTTTTTCAAATCTTTTGCACAAAAATTATTTAAATTTAGGTACTTTAATCAAATTGAGTGAAAATCTGCGCTGTAAATGTTGACTTTGTAAACTTTCTAAGATTTCTGAGATCCACACCGACATAACTATTCCCAAGCATTCATCTTTTTTAGCATAATATTTCAATTTTCCAGCTAAAGTCTTGCAGAACTTCCATTTCTTGCCGTTAAAAGCCAGAGATCCGTTCCCATCCTCTTTGTTGAGGAAGTGCTACTTTGACCTGACATTGTGTTTTTGGAGTCCCGCCCCTCGGGACGTGTTACCCTTCAGGTGTATTACACCCCCCCCCCCTGACTCCCAGGCCTTCCCACGTGCCTCCGAGCAACTGTCCATCCTCTTCTTTGACACTTTGCATTCTCTATCTGCGGAACAAAACCCCCCTCGCTTCCTTAATCTCTGTCCTCCGCCCTCCATCCTCATTTTTCACCGCTGTGATCCGTCCTGCGCTTCCTTTTGTTTTCCCTTCTCATTCTCTCGACACCTGGGCATTCTGTATTCTGAGTCCAGGATCAAAGAAAAAAAGCTTCCGGACGTCAAACCTGTCGGAAAAGAACGGAATCCTGAGAAAACATTCTCACCTTCTTGTTGTTCAAGGACACAAAATATTTGACCTCAGTAGCATGACCTGAAATTTTGTACAAATATTTGCAGCGTTTAAAGTTTAACTGTCGATTCTGATCATTAGAGGTCGACCGATCTATTGGTTGTTGGGCGATGAGGTTCAGTCTACTGGTCTTGGCCCCGGACAGGAAGTAGATCACCAATAGAGGCTAGCCGATGCATTAGATCCTTCTTGTACGAGGGAGACTTCCTCCTCCTGGAGCCTGGACGCTGAACACGACGCGAGGCATGAACACATCGCTATCATCAACAAAAGGTGGTAACGAACGGTCGGACAGCGACACGGTGTCGCACCCGAGTGCAGAGATGTTCAGATATACACAAAAACACAATAATACAAACATATTTACACCAGCAGAGATATAGAAATAAACAAATAATAAGTTATTTTAATCTTTCTGCACAAGTAGCGCGTAACTCGTTTATGCTAGAGTTCATTCTAGATTTTCTTTTTTGTATTGTCTTTGGATCTATTGGTCAAATAGTTTCATTTCATGGGAATATTTCCTGGGAAAATAATCCTGACACAGACGTATTAATTGTCACATATTATCATAATTATTCTCACCAGATGATGTTCATTAGCGTCCCGTATAGCCGGGAGGCTCCGTCGTTTGGTAAACAAGACGCGTCGTCATTAAACTCATTTACGCTGTCGACTTTTTTTAATTTTTCCATCTGACTCTGCTTCAGCCGCAGATTGGTTGTCACGATCCACCGACGAGGGTTTTCCTCGTTTTCGTGACATCATCACGATGACATCATCACCACCAACTAAATTAGAAAGTTCTTCCTACCCTTTTATAAAAATGTAAAAAAATATATAAATAAATGTTTAAATTTGGCGTGAATCGGGATATAATTACATATTCAAGGATTTTGTTTTCTGTGGATTCTGAATGGCTAGAATCTTCAGTCTGCCTAGGATCAAAGTAAAATGATGGAGACCCTAATTACCATAGCAACCCCTGCCCCCCTTGACCACAGCGTACATGCAAAGCGGATGCTAGGGGGCTAACAGGAATGTTGCAGTTTGACGTTTGCTGAGCGACGGGCGTATTTGACCTGATGCTTTAGTTTGTGATCTTTAATCTCTTTTCTCGCTGCCCGTCGTCTCGCAGCAAACGTACGTACGTTTGAGATTCGACGAATCGCCAAAAAAACAACAAAAAAAAACAACTGTTGAAGCAACTGCTAGCAGGAGGAGCCCAGAGCAGAATGATCTGACTATCCCAATGAACGACCTCAGTGGGTAAATGTCATTATGTCGGGTTTAGCATACGAGCCGTTGCTTAAAGGCCTGAAGGGGAATTCTTTCCCTTTTTTTTTTTTCCGCTACGACAACTTGAACTCACAGGTTTGTTGTTCTTTCCTGCACAGACATTCGAAATTCTTGTGACGTTTTTAAATCTAAATATGACATTTTCTTTGCATGTTTCATCATTTCTGACAGCACATAACGCTGTTTTTCCTATATGTACAACTGGACAGGTCATTAAATATCTCATTGTTACGACGCGGCGCGCCGATCGGCCTCCTCGTCCTTCGTCGGGTAATTTTCCCCGACAGAACGTTTTCGTCCACACCGTCCCGACTGCAAGCCGGGATGAAATGAATCCATTCACATCTCAGGCTGTAATTTCCCAGAGTGCTTTGCACGCAGAAGAGCTGCATTGTGTTTCAAATGAACCGTTGGATGGAGAGGGCCGAATAATAGTCATTAACTGTCGCTGATGAAAGACAGAACGGCGAAAGCTCATTTGTGCAGTGGGTTTAAAAATAATAATAAAGCAGAACCTGAACAAACGGATTGAATACAAGGACTAGCGTATCCCTCCGCCAGGAGCCAACAATCCAACACGACCCCGTATTCATCAAAGCGCCGTCAAAGTTTCTGAAGAATTCCAGCAATTTGCTGCAAATTCAAAAAGTTTTTGTGTAAAAACTTGCAGAGAGAGAATCTAAAAGCGACGCTAATTGAAGGAGATATAAATTCCATTTTAAAATGCTTCTTACTCTGGGGCTTGTTAAAATATAAATATTTGATTCTAATTTTTAATAGTTCCTTCATCTGCTTTGGCAAATTGAATTTTCCCCTCGAGGAAAGTGGCGTCTTATTTTATCATTTTGGCTCGGGAGAGAAAAGAGGCGTTCCGAGGCTTCCTCTGCTTCTTATAGTTCCTGGTGATGTTTGTTCCTGTAAGTAAATATCACCTGAGGGGTTGGATGAGTCCCGCAAATATTGGACCAATAAATACGAGAACGGGGGGGGGGGGGACTGTCTGTTAGGGGCAAACAAAAAAATGCCTGTTTTAAATCCCAGAATCCCACCTCCTTTGTTAAGTTTAGCCGAAATCAGGATTTATGGGAATAAACTTTAACTTATTTCTTATTCGGGTTGTTTCTGGCTGAACAGAGAAGACTTTTTGGACTCTTTTTCTGGGGGGTTTAAGGTAGGAATGCTTCCCCCGCTGCTATTACGGCTGGGCGTCGCTGCGCCTTCAGGTCGGCGGCGGCGGTTGTAGCAATTCTGTGTAAAAAAGGGGTGAAATGTCAAAGCGGTGAAAGTCAACAGGAGTCGCCAAAAGTGTCAAACCGCTGTTTACACGGCGATTACTTCATCACACCAGCGTTTAGTTAAACAGACAGATCGAAAGATTAAAACGCATCAAGAGGAAGTCCCAAACGGACGAGGAGAAACCTTCAAACGGAGGAGCAGCATCAACGTTACCATGGAGACGCTTCATGGAACCGAAACGTCTTGGAAAAGTTCGCATCTTTACGTAAAGACCCGTTTTTGCCTCGCTTCGGGTCAGACGTGTTTTTAACGGTGGATGGATTTTTGGTTAAAAAATCATCGCTATGCCGACGACTCCGAACTCTCCGCGGAAAAATGTTCTGAAACGGGATTGAGGCCTTCCTTGGAAACAGGAAGTTCAAACAGGAGCTGGCTGCTCTTTGATGACATCAGCGGCCATCGCGCCTGCAGCAGGCGGGGGTCAAAGGTCAGGCTGCACGCGCTCAGCGCGCCCAGAATAGATGACACAAACAGGATCTCACTCAAGGGAACATTTTCCACCCATGATGCAACTGCAGGGATTCGTTTGCGTCGTTGATGTTGGGGATCGGCGATTGTTTCTTTTTTAAATTTAATATTTTGGGCTCTATTTTCCGTCGAGAGTCACAGCAGGGCTCCGGCCCACGGCGTTCGTTTCCCTGATGCGCTCCGTTGACTTCTCTTATTTGATTTATCTCTCATGGATTTACAGCTTGGCAGAGTTACAATTAGGTAGGCGTCGCTCTGTCTGTCGATTCTAACGATTCAAACGATGCAGCGACTGCTCGTTTTCTTGTTTTGTTTTGTTGTTTTAAACGGGTCCGGTCGTACAACTCTTCTGCTGTGACTCACGCAGAACGACTCAGCTGTTTTCCCGACAAACCAAGGCGTGTTCGTATGCAAAGCGATCAGTTCACGCGTCGCGGTATGTCGAAATTGTTAATGACGCTATTTTACCAAAACAACCACAGAATTATCATCTGTTGGTAGTCCATGAATTCACACGAGTGTCATTTACATATAAGGAGTGTTTAAACAACCCCATGCAGTTAATTCCTCTTAAACGCTCTGTGTAACTTGGCTCTCAGGTGTAAAACACGCTTTGTTTACTCAATATTTGCTGGTTTTGCCTGACAAAAAAAATTAACTAAAATTCAAATTCTGACTTAATTGAACTTATCGTAGATTTTTTTTCTCACTCCCTTTTTTGGTTTTGTAGAATCAGTCAGCATCAGAAAAAGAATTTAACTTTTTTTTTAAATACCGTTTTTTAATTTAATTTATTTATATTTTTAATGTATTATTATTATTATTATTATTATTATTATTATTATTTTATTTTTTACTTTTTTTATTTATTTATTTTTTTGGAACTTCCGCCTGGCGACAAAATCGAGCTTATCCTTTGTGTTCGTAGCTTTTTCTGAAGAACTCCCACGCATCGATGTTTGACTAGCAGCGAGATGGGTGTTTCCTTGGATCTCTGCACACTTTTTAAACACGCAAACCAGACTTTCTCCGTGACGATAGATAAACACAAGTGAACAACAGAACCGGAGTCAGAACACGCATCAAACGCCGCCGCCAGCGCTGTCACATCTCCATCGGCAATCAGGTTTATCCGGTCAAACCTCGAGCCGGTAGACTGTGTGAATTCAACCCGACGAAGGCAAAATAAAGTATAAAATCTCCATGGGGGGTGGGGGGGTGGGGTTAATGGGGGGCCTCAAAGTCTCAAAGTGGTCCACCCATCCTGGACACACCTGAGCTCAGGAGGAGAGACGGAACCCAGGGAGTAGACAGGCCCCGCCGAACACAGTGGGAGACTAATTCAAAGCTCATTCCTGTCCCATAGAAGGTGGAACTATTTGTAAAATGCAGTAAAATTGCCCCCCCTCGAAAAGAAAAAAAAAAAGGGCAGAAAGCTTTAAATCAGTGATCCCCAAACTACTGCCCGTGGGGCGGATGTGGCCCCGCGTCTACATTTGGCACGGCCCCCTGAAGAGCACCAGAAAAACACCCTGGTCATTATCTATTTCATTAATAGTGTCATTTATTGCATTAATATTGTTATTTATTTCATTAATAGTGTCATTTATTGCATTAATAGTATTATTTATTTCATGACTTTAATTATTAACATGAGATGCGTGTTTAGCTTCCAGCTAGCGTTAGCCTCAAAGGTTCCACAGTTTTCCCATCAGTTGCTCGAGGGCGTGTCTTTTTTTATTCGCTAATTCCTCCTTGAAGGAAAAACAGGTTTCGCGATTAAGAATGCATTTTTGCGGAAACTGGTCTCGTCTGATGATGTCACACGAAGGGGGAGGAGCCAGGGCAACCATGGAGTGGAGATGCCAGGGAGGAAATTATGCAACCAACACATTAATGTTGAGCCTTGAGGTGCGTCAACGGAGCAGGTAAAGGCCGCTACAACAGATTAATTAAATATTTTATACAAATGAACAAAAATCAAACAGATGGAGTTCCAGACTTTAAAAAAATAATAAAATAAAGGATGGTTAACAGTGCCATGCCATGTGTGTGTGTGTGTGTGTGTGTGCGTGTGTGTGTGTGTGCTCTGAGATAAGACGGGCATCTCCTGCATCAACAGCCATGTTGTCTTTGTGCCTTTTAGGTTTTTTTGGCGCCGTTGGTCCTCAGCTCTGTAAACACGGACCTGCCAGTTTGCCTTCCATGGAAAACTGTTTGTGTTCCTGTGGCTGCAGCACTTTGACAATAATACTGCTGCTATTACTTCTGATGACAAACACACACAGACACACACACACACCGTGTCACACACTCCTCGACACCAAAGTCACTTAACACAACCGATATTAAATCCCCACCGTTTTTAATCTGAGTCGGTCGTTTGAAGTAATGAACGATATCGAGGTTACTAACTAACTAACTAACTAACTAAATAAATAAATAAATAAATAAATAAATGAATGAATGAATGAATGAATGAATGAATGAATGAATGAATGAATAAATAACTACTTCACCTTTAACTCATCCAGGCCTGGTGATAAAATTAACGTAGCTAACTAATATACTATCAATAATGTTCTGTGTTGCTTCACATATACAGCTTCACACAGTGAAACAGTCTAGGTTCACACAGTGAAACAGTCCAGGTTCACGCAGTGAAACAGTCTAGGTTCACGCAGTGAAACAGTCTAGGTTCACACAGTGAAACAGTCTAGGTTCACACAGTGAAACAGTCCAGGTTCACGCAGTGAAACAGTCCAGGTTCATGCAATGAAACAGTCCAGGTTCACGCAGTGAAACAGTCCAGGTTCACGCAGTGAAACAGTCCAGGTTCACGCAGTGAAACAGTCCAGGTTCACGCAATGAAACAGTCCAGGTTCACACGGTGAAACAGTCCAGGTTCACACAGTGAAACATGTTTGGTAGCTCCCTGAGGCACTGCTCGAGGTAGAGCCTCTGAATCCACAGGAATCTTTGTTTCAGGTGTACAAAAACATGTCATTGCTGCGTCACATGACACATTCGACTTGGTCGATGTTGTTCAGTAACTTCCTGCTGCTTTAAGTCGCTTCTAACCAGATCTCATGAATTGGTTCAGTATTTTTACCACTTAAAAAAAAACCTACCACCCGTTTATCTTGTGAAAACCACCCCAGGAGCCCCCAAGCATGATCCTGGTCCTCATTATGTTCCCAGAGCTTCTGTTAACTGCTCGGCTGAATTTCCTGATAGGAGAAGTGCTTCTAGAACTGTGGAGCAGAAGCCATTTAAACCAAATAAAGGATCAGAGGTAGATGAAGCCGCCAAGAACAACAGAGGCTCTGCTTTCAAAGCACAATGACGTCCTGTTTGCTGCTAATACCTGTTAAACACCAGTCAGTACTGAAGGGGCTGAACACTAACAGTATCTCCAAGTTCCTTTCAGTTTATCATCATGCATTTTTGCATAAATGCATAAATCTGGAGCGAATCTCACAAGCTATACATTCTAGTTTCACCATACCTTTAAACAAATGAAATATTCCAGTTATATATGCGCTGCTCCGCCTCGCGGGGCTCACAGCAGGGGCCACCATACCTGGACGACATCTTGCCCGAGGCCTTCCCTACCATAAAATCAGTCCTGGCAGCTCAGGTTACCATTCAGTACAGGAATGTCCTTTAAACAATCTGCTGGAGTGCAGGTATGACGACCTGACGGAGGGGGGGTCGGAGGCTCAGCAGGCCTGACCTCACCTGACCTCACCTGGACGACGCTACGAAACCTGTCAGAAACAACCTGTGACGACGGCTCAACAGAAAGAGAAACACAGGAAGTGGATGTTTTTGGAATGTTTCGGAAAAATCATCCAAAAAAACAAAAATCCCTGTTTTTTTTCCCCTGCTGTCCACCAGTGATGGTTATTTTTACCTTACAGACAAAGAGCAGGTTAAATTATAGCTCACATCTGTTTGTAATATCCAACCAGCGGACTTACATCAAGGCATTTATTTTCATTTAGTAAACAAAATCAAAATTCTTCTTCTCCTAAAGGAACACTTTAAAGTTGTAGAATTTAAAACATTTGTTATAGATGATTTATTTAAATTTAGTGTAAATGAATCATTAAATTACGAATAATGCCGTCACCTGCTTGGATTTCATGTAAATGATGAACTCAAATCAACTCTTGGACATCATCACAGTAGGGGCTAAAACACCAGACCCTCCCCTTTCCTGGGGCCCCTCCCACCATAAAATCACATTATTTATGGTTGGCCTACAGCTGAATTTACAGTCTGACATTTGCTTCAAATATGCTGTAAAACTGGAACAATGGGAAGAAGGCCAGTGGTATGTGATAGTACCACAATACCAAAGCGTTCCTCATACCGGGTGTTGTAGAACCTGACCGGACCCCCCCATCCCCACCTCCCTCTGTGTCACTGGTACCATAAAAAATAGACTATAAATCACTTTTTTTTCTCTTTTTAGTAAATATTCTTACGTAACAATCTAAAAGAAGTTATCGGCTTTCCTTGAATTCATTTCGGTGCTCAAATATTTTTCTTTCGCACGTCTTCAATTTATTTTTGATTGTTGTTTTTTTTTTTTTTTAAAACAACATAACATCTGAATTTTTTTCTAAATTACAACATAAGCACAAATTCCTTCAACACGAAATTCTGTGCAAAAAAAAAAATCCGATTCCAAACCTGACAAAAAAAACAACTTTTTTTAAATTGTCAAATCAACTGAAATACACACACACACACACACACACACACACACACACACACACACACACACACACACACACACACACATACACACACAAATCCACCAATGTACACACAAAAGAAGGAAATAAAAAGCCGGTCGAGCCTCTCGGCGCCTTGCGGATCACCCAGAGACATAAAAACTACATCTTTACAACGTCTTATCACAAAGACATGAAAAGAAATATGCGAGGTTTAATTAGAAGAAACGGGAACACTGGGTAATGTGACCTGACTTCATCCTGATTGGTCCAGGAAAGATACCTGCACAGACACGTTTGGGTGTGTGAACGTTCATCCATCGCTCACCTGTCACCCCACCTGTCTCCTGCAGTGGGAGAGGCGTCACGCTGTGGAATGCCTGTTGCCATTTAAGCGCCATTACTACCTGCTGCTGCCCCATTCTCCCTGCCCTCTATTGCCTGGGGTTCGTATTGGATAAGAGCCGTAAAGCCTTGCGTTTCATGGGGTTGGGCTCGGTGTAATTGGAGGGAGTCAGGCCCTCATTCCCGGCACCACGGGGGGCTACAATCACAGGCTTGCCCTAGCCTTTGGGCCACTAAAGAGGGTCTAAAGAGGGCACCGCAGGGGATCATATCAAACACCCCCGGAGTCTCGGAATAGCAGCAAATAACACGGCAGGAGAGAGAACACACACACCGGCAGGACGCACTCACAAAGTCCATCTGTCTGTCAAGACTTGTTTATTGGAGGTGAATAATGAGATGTGCAGAAAATTGCGCTTCTTCTCCCACCATTTTTACTTTTTTTGCTTAGCTTAGCTTAGCTTAGCATATACTGTATATTGAAAATGGATTAGCTCCTCTCAAAGATTGTAAAGAAAAATTTTGTTTGCGTTTCTAATGTTGACACTTTATATAGAACTGTCTTTCCCCATGTCTGGTGTACATTTAAGCTAAGCTAACTAGTGTGCAAATATGAGAGCAGTGTAACCAATGGTTCTAATTTAGTTGAAGCTATAATGAAGTGCAGATGAGTCAGGAAACAACTAGCAAATAGAGGTCTGAATGCCGGTAGCCTATTTTGCTTTACGCCATAGCCACTATGTTAAGGTATGGGTAACTTACCCATGCCTATCTAGCCCTGTTTATTTATGCCTTTTTATTCCTATGCCTTTCTATTTGTATATTCTTGTTTATGGTGGGTTATTTATTCCTCTTTCTATTTGGTGTTGTACTACTTTCTATGTACTGGTGCTTTCTGTCTGCTTTTTCTGTTTTTGTGTACTCACTGTGTTGTATGTAGTGCGACGGAGAAATTAATTTCCCTGACGGAACCTCCTTAAGGGATCAATAAAGTTATACTCTACTCTACTCTACTCTATTCTACTCTACTCTACTCTACTCTACTCTACTCTACTCTACTCTACTCTACTCTACTCTACCCTACCCTACCCTACCCTACCCTACCCTACTCTACTCTACTCTACTCTACTCTACGCTACCCTACCCTACCCAACCCTACTCTACTCTACTCTACTCTACCCTACGCTACCCTACTCTACCCTGCTCTATGCTACTCTACTCTACCCTGCTCTACGCTACTCTACTCTACCCTACTCTACTCTACTCTACTCTACTCTACTCTACTCTACTCTACCCTACTCTACTCTACTCTACCCTGCTCTACGCTACTCTACTCTACCCTACTCTACTCTACTCTACCCTACTCTACTCTACTCTACTCTACTCTACTCTACTCTACTCTACTCTACCCTACTCTACTCTACTCTACCCTGCTCTACGCTACTCTACTCTACCCTACTCTACTCTACCCTACTCTACTCTACTCTACTCTACTCTACTCTACCCTACTCTACCCTACTCTACTCTACTCTACTCTACTATACTGTACTTCTTAGCATCTGGGTTTATGTTGCTAGTTCAAGTGTCTGCTAGTTCAGTTTGTGGAAATGTGTCAGTTAACAGGAAAGGATACATTAGATTGTGACTCTGATTCTGATTGGATGAACGCAAGTTCCAGGTGTATGCGGTTCACTACAGGTGTGTCATATAGGAAGGAAGCTACCTTGAATGGAATGCTAATTTCGGTACCTCTGGCCATAAATCCTGGTTATATTTAACTCTCTGTGTACAAACTCAATAACGGATGAATTAGTGTGTTAATTCATCCCGTTGGCATTCCAGGTATCACATCTATCACACACACACACACATCTGCCAACTTCGCGACCCGGCGATGCACCGGTTGAAGGCCCAAACTTGCCCTCCTACATTCGCCTGACTTCTTTACACACCCACCGATAACAAAGAGGATACAACTCAGAGTGTGTAATCCAACATGTCATTACCAGGAGAGACCAAAGTCAACAGCAAACACTGGCACTAATCTCTCACGAGGGGATCAGCGTGTAAAGAAGAGCTAAAGTAACAGTGAGGCTAGCGGAGAAACAATATACTGGGAGTCGTGTCAATACCAGAGGGCAGGGTCCGTGGTGCGTTTGCTTAGCAGAGCCCGTGTGTGTGTGTGCGTGTGTGTGGGAAGGCATGTTTGTGTGTCCATATTAATCTTATTTCATGGATGAAAATTTCCTAAGACTGTTCGCGCTCTATTTCCAGCGTTGCTGTTGGTTTAAGTGCACATGTGCTTGATTTGCGTCTGTTTGTGTGTGTGTGTGTGTATGTGTAAAGTGTGTACAGTACATCTGAGGCGTACTGTAAGTGTGTACATGTGTGTGTGTGTGTTTGTGTGGGTGTGGATGGATGTTAATCCCACTGGAAGCCACCGTGTGACAGAACAAAGCTCATCTCAGGTATCCAGAGGGTCATGTTTAGCTAGCGCTAACATCTCGTTGAAAATCACTGCGTCGGTTATCTCTGCTGGCACGAACACGGAGTTTGGGTCGAGGTCGGGGCGCAACTGAGACCCAAACCCCTGACCCACATCGAGTTCCTAACACCCTTCTGCCGTTACCTTTTGACCCCAGCTGAGATAAAGCAATAAGTTCTGAAGTTAAACGTGATTTTTGTTGCATCAGTTTGACCACATCTGGCAAAGTCTAGAAAGAGTCTGAAGGTCCAGAGAGCAGAAACAGGAAGTAAGCCACCATCTCCTTCCTGGACAGCAGACTTCCTGTTCGTATTTATCCTTCTTTCTATTCTTTTCTAAGTTTCATAAGACAACCATAGCGATGCTAATCCAGTGAGTGCTATCCCCCTTTAGCCTCATCGTGGGGGATGACGAGTAATTAGTTGCAACCGTATCCATGTGTCTTTTGTTTTCATCTCTATTCGTATGGTGTTGAAAGTGCTAGCATGAATGCTACGCTCAACAAAATATCTGCAAATTACCTGAGAAAGCTCTGAAAGGTCCCACACAGAGTCCAGGTTTACACAGTGAAACAGTCCAGGTTTCTTCAATGAATAGACAGACAGACACACAGACAGACAGCTGGTGATTCAACACAACCTGAAGGTATAATTACTAATTTAAATATCTCTTTCGGTCCGCTGGTCACGGTCAATTAAAATTCCGACTCCGGTGAGAACTCATTCTCACCGGAGTCGGTCAGAACCGCTGGAGAATTTAAGTCAGAAGCGATTTGAACGCAGCGTTATAAAAAAAAGAAAAACCCTTTGTGCACCTTCTCCACCTCCGTCCATCCAGGTACCCCCACGCCCCCGACCCCCCTGCTGTGCCCCATTCGAATCCTCACCTCTGGCGCTGTTTGCAGGCTCCTTGATCAGGTCCCACGAAGACGCTAATGACAGCGTTTAGCCCAGATGAGTCACAACTGCTAACAGCTCTCAGGAATTCAGTCCAACTGACACTTAGAGCGATTAATGAACTCAGAAGAGACACAGATTTACGTCTTTTGTCTTCACTGAGCTATTGGGACGTCCAGGAACCAGAACCAATCGTGAGATACTTTTAATTCAGGCATTTCCTGCTCCCTACTAAACATTTCCAGGCAATTTCCTGGTGATCTGGTTAGAAGTTATTCGTGTTGTGGTTCAAAAGACTAAACTATCACATAATTCCTAATCATCCCATTAACGTCACGCGTGTCCAATTGCGTGAGATCCGACAATCATCACCTTCCGTCTCGCCTCACCTGATTCATACTTCCTACTCAGGGGCGTGAGAGCAGGTTTTGACGTGATGAAACGCCGCTAACCCGCTAACCTTCGAGGATTATTCACGTGTCATCTCAAGCTTGTCACCTGCTAGGGGTCACCACTTCAGGTTTCCCTGATCCCCCAATCATCGTCGCATCACCGTTGGGTCATGCCTCCCCTTTTTTTTTTCTGACATCATGCAGGTATGCACGTCTGTTTCGCCAGCAGGACTTCCTGTTTGCTCTGCTCTCCACGTTCTGCAGGTGTACCACTCATCAACCAAAGACGATAACAATTATTGGCATCCGGCCCAAAAAAAAAAAAACCCTACTATCTCCGTTGTGAAGTTGTTGAGCAGATAGCATTCAGACTTCGTCACGCACCTGTTAGAAATGACTCTTTGTTTGAATTATGAACCATAACAGCGCCGGAGATAAAGAACTATAAAAGGGTTTGGCAACGCGACTCGCATTTCTTCAATGTCGCGTATGTGCACACGGATTAGCATTGAGTTAGCATGCATAAAAGCCGAAGCTATCGACGCGGGTAATAAAGGAGCTAATGTAATGTTTGAAGAAAGGAGAGATATTCTTTATCTCGATCAGTTCGACATGATGCTGCAGTTTTTATTGCGCGATAAAAAAGTTAAACGAATAAAAACTTTAAAAAAATAAAACCCAACAACCTGTAAGTCAATCCAGAAACAGTCAGGATATTCACCCTCACGTCCGACAGGCGTCTTGTTCTGTCCACGCCACTAATGATGCTAAATAGCCTCCGGAGGGGTTAGCATTTCCTCTATGACCCCCGGTCTCCTACCCCCACCCCCACCCTACCCCCAGTTTGTCTTCATCAGTTAGCCCCAGATTATTGAGACGGCCAACGGGGACCCGTTTGTGGTCTCCTTACGGTCACACGTAGCTGGAGAAAATGTGAGGTTGTCATGGGAACCAGTATCTTTTACTCTTTCGAGACGTTCCACAGGAATCCTGGCGGCGTCCCCCCTTCCCCACCCACCAAAACCGGCGCTTTGGGACCAATAATACTTGGATTTATTCCGGGTTGTGGAGGTTTTGGGGGGAGCGCAGGCCACACAGAAAGAAAGGGGATTCCAGTGGGTTTTCCCTCCACTTCCCACTTCCACGGTTGAGGTGACCAATGGAGACGTCAAGGATCCAGAGATCAGATCTGATCAGGAGAATTCATCTCTGACCCCCCCAGATCAGACGGTGTGTGTGTGTGTGTTGGTTTTTTTGGGGGGGAGCTCATGTTGAACCAGGCTATTAAAGGTTAGAGACAGACTTGGTCAAACGGCGGCGATGTGAAGTGGACCCCATTAGCGTCCAAATGTGACACGGCGAGCGCCTGATGATAAATTGAGGTGTGTGTGTGTGTGTGTGTGTGTTGGGGGGGGGGGTGTTTGAAAAGCTGAAAGATGAATGCGTGTCAGCTGCAGAGCCCTGAGAGGTTTACACAGCAGAGAGGAATTAACCTGACGGCTATAGAATCCAACAGGAAGTGACATCATCACCCGCCAATAGTGACAAATGAAGATGGAAAGTATTTCCTGAAAGTCAATCCACCTGGTTTCACCTGAGGACGACTGGTGAACAACCAATTACCAAGAACTGGAAGGGAAAAGTTAGCATCAGGGTTCACCCCCGCTCAGGCGCCGCCGAGGAGGATTCAGGACGTCCTCCTCCTCCTCCCCCTCCCCCCTTGATGAAGAGGCCTCCGGCCTGGTCCCAGTCACTCATCCCACTCCACGGCCCTTTGTCTCTGCTGGGGGGCAGCAGTGGCGGCGGGGTGGGGGGCATGAGGGGAGGGGGGGGGCTGAAGGAGGTAATTGGCCGAGCCCCGCTCAGGTGAAAGCAGACCTCTTGTCTGGGGACACAAAACCGTCTCTCTGTGTGCGTCTGCAGGGTCAAAAGGACACACACACACACACACACACACACACACACACACACACACACACACACACACACACACACACACACACACCTCTTCACTCATCCTCCAGTCGCTGACGCTACCTGGGAAAGGTAATTATTTGCTCTCCCGTCCGTCTGGAAGCTTTCACAATCCGACATCGCTTTCGATGTCTCCTGAAGCCCCTCCCACAAACACACGTGCATCGACGCCATAGGCCCCCCACAACGTGATGTCATCAATCACAGCTTTCAAGTTAAAAAATAGCGATAGAATATTTCTGCGTCGATATCTGGAGTTTATTTACGTATATATTTATTTGTAACAGCAACACGCCACATGTGTCAAAATGAATGCCCGGGGGCCGAATGCGGCCCGCCACATTATTTTATGTGGCCCACGAGAGCAGAAAAGGTTTAAATTTAATAGGTCAAAAATGTGTTGTCACCAAAAACTACATTTCCCACAATGCAGTAATGAAGCCCATTTTGGCTTGAACAAAGTTAATGTCCTAACTTTGATTTTTGTTGTTGTTATTTTTTTAAAATTTATTTATTTATTTAGATAGTTTTGATCCTTGATTGATGGAGTTCTGTGGGTTTGATAACCTGACAAGTTAAAAAGTTTTATTTTCTCTCTAAAAATAACGTTTGTAACTTGAACAAGTAATAAATTCAGAGTTATATACCATTAAGGATTAGTTACATTTAGTTACATTTATTAGTTACATCTGGGCCCTTTGGGGACAGCCTCTGATGCTTATGTGGCCCTCGGTGAATATTTGACCCCCGCTGCCCTAAGCAAGAAAATAGAATCTTGTGCTCGTCGTGTCAAAACCTACGCATCGGATCCTCGTAGCGCCGTCGATGTTGACGTCTGGCAGATTTATGGCCAAGCATGTGTGGTCCCGTGAGACTGCGTGTTGACTCAGAACATACACGCCGTCATACATCAGCGCTGGCCCCCCGTTCACCCGCGTTCTTTAGTTTCTTTAGAAGAAAGAAACGGAGGTGATCCGCGTCTCCATCGCATCCATCAAGGATTCAAACTACCGTCAAGTTCAAGTCGTGGAATCGTCCTCGCCACGTCGGGTTTCCGCGGTAACGATGCCAAAAACGGACACCGCGGATCGAATGGTAACCAGAAATGTCAAGCGTTGTGTGTTTTTACTCGTCGACGCAACAAAAGCCCAACAATGGGTGTCATTTGGCGCCTTTGTCCAGCGTCGACCCGGAGTATGAGAGAAAGTTCCAGCCAATGAAAGATGAACTAAGTGGAGCAGCCAAGATGGAGGGACGGCTATCGCTTATTGCCCCCGGAGGATCCCCCCCTCCCCCTCCCCCTCCGAACTTCCTCGTATCGGATAAGCGTTCCGGTACGGCGGCAACCCGACTCCATCTTTCTTTTTGTCGTGGAAGATCGCTGCTTCCAGTTACCTCTTTAATGACGCAGACATTGTCTGTCATTTTCTTTAAACAGCCACTTGTTGTGATACAAGCGGGGTATTTAAGGTGTAAACCTGGGCGGGGGTGGGGTGGGGGACGAGTCGGGTCACAGAGTTTAAATTTGGAAATGTCGATGAACGAAATGTGCAACCAAAAAAAGTGAAATTAGCAATCTGGATTTAAGATATAGCTAAAAAAAAAAAAAAAATCTGATTAGCGTGAATATGCTAAAGCTAATTAAAAAGTGCGGGCTGAGATTCAAAGTCGGAAATAACAAAGAACCAGATCCAGGAAAACAGGAAACAGGATTTTAAAATTTAAAATCTTCTCTCTTTGATTTGTATTTTTTGTTACGAATCCGGATCCGCGAGTTTTTTTTTTTTTTTTTGTTTATTTGTTTTTTGTGGATTCGCTCTTGTGTAAATCGGAAAAGAGAAAAAAAAAAAAGTTTGTTTATTGAGACAATCCTGCTTCATTCTCGTTCCTCTTTGGCGACATTGTTCTTCATAACGTTTCATGAGGTTTTTTTTTTTTTGGCTTTTGTTCTGCAGTATTTAGAAGCTCGACTGTTTCCATCACTGCGGCGGCGGCGGCAGCGGCGGCGGCTATCGGCTAGTTTGCATAATGCGTGACGAGATCATCAAACAGGTCTGTGGTTTTTGCGATCCACATCAGACACACAAAAGGGAGTCCCAACAGGTGGAGCAGGTAAATGGTTGTAGAGGAGGGGGGTGGGGGGGATAAGGCAGCTGGCAGCAGACTTTCAGCTCCCCGCTACGAGCTAACACGGACGACATAAAGACCTGAAACTGGGGGGTAGAGGAAAACCGGTTCTTTCCAGTCGCTTGAATAAAGTGTGAGCTCAGGTAGAATTACAGCTGCTGGGCTTTAACACGTCGCAGGTAAACAGTTGAGGATCCAGTGTGTCCAATCCCAAAAAGTTCTGAACCGAAATTATCCGGCTTCATCTATCTTCAGATTTGAGTTTGGATAATCTTGAATTCCGTAAATCAGGATTTATCTGATTTTTAAATAATCCAGATTAGTAAATTTTCACATAAAATGAGATTTTTTTTTAAAAAAAATCAAGGAACTTCTTTTTTCTTTTCTTTTTTTTAATTAATCAGGTCGTTCCATGTCGTCACTGACATCACGAAACTGACCAATCAGGAGTTTTGTTGATTAGAAATCCGAAACTCACAACGATTCTGATTGTAATGAAGGTTTAATCAGTTGCCCCCCCCCCCCCCCCCCCACTAAGATTATCAGACACCCCCTCAGTTCTTAATTACCACTGATCCTGATCAAACACCAAGAGACATAAATGAGCTAACGCTCCGCTAAAGGCCGTGCTAATCACGCGTCGCTCTGATCTCATTAGGCTAGCTGCTAATGGGCGAAAGCCGCTAAACCATTTAGCCACCAAGAGCTTTGAGATAAACTCTTTGAGGCCCGACGACGAGCTAATAATCATCGATTAGCCACACAAGTGATGTGCATCTTCTGAAAACCCAAGCGGTTCCAGGTCGTCGTCGGTCCGGTCGTCCAATCAGGACGCAGCAGGCGTTGGATTGCAGATTGTTGGATGATATTTTTTGCTTTTCACACGATTCCCCTTCCAGACGCCCCCGTTTTACTTTCTTTCTTCCTCTCTAATCACTCTGTTTCTTTTTCATGCCATGCAAGGCGGCATATTTATCTAAGATAGCAGCCGGGTTTCCCCCCCCACCCCCACCCCAGGCTGCGTGGGCGATGGGGGGTAATTGGGTCCCGGTCCGCCTGTTTGTTGTTCTGCATGTATGGAAAGAAAGACTTTTTTTTTCCCTCTAACTTCAAGAACGTCAACATTAAGTCAAAAAAAAAAAAGAAATGATGTGATGACATCATCATCAGATCCGACACGCATCATCGTTTAATCTGGAGTCAAGAAATAATCCAGATGTTTCGATTCAGATTATTTAAATTCTTAAGGAATGGGATATTATTTGCTGTGTTTACACTCTTCATACCGACACACATAAAGCTGCTACAACATGAAAGATCTTTATAGTTTTATAATGTTATAATATATTTATTACCCCATTGGACATACATGTGTTGTTATTATTGTACATATATGTTTATTGTGTATTTTATTGTTAGTTTTGGCTTCTGTTTATTCAAATTTATCTGCTTTATGTGCCTTCAAATGCTCCTTGGGGACAAATAAGGTTGTTGGGTTTTTTTTAATTGAATTGGATTAAAACAATCCACTATTTTCAGCCTAGATAAACTTAGGTAAAAAGGGATTTTTCCTTAAATTTGTGACACGACGTAAGAAAAAAAAAAAAAAACGCTCAAAAGAAACACAGAAGGGATGTGAACCAACAACCATTCAGTGAAAACAGATTAAATAAGGTTAATAAACCTCAACTGGTTGTTAAATAAACTGATATCTAGATGATTATCACTGATTTTAATACAATAGATCAGAGCTTTCTCATTTCATCAACTGTTGTTCCTTCATTTAAATTGCAAATTTTATTTTATTTTATTTTTTTCTTGATCAAGTTGGTGGGTTGAACCTCTCTGGAGGTCAACGACCCCCCCTCCCTGAACGATCTGAGATGACTGTAGACCATTCTTTTGTCTCTGTGCTTCTTTCTAGATTTTTTTTATCTCCCAACAATCGGTTCAATCTCAACATTTTATTCTATGAAAGAAAAATCCGCAAATCCTGATAAAACAAATTACAGAAATATTCTAGTCCCGGTTATTAAAGGGTTATTATAGGTTAAATTTGGACGTGGAAACACAAACAGTCCATCCAGATAAAGCACTTTTTATTTTTTATCTCCATCCAGGATGAGACGCCGAGCTCTCGGCCTGCTTCACTGTAATCTGGAGTAATTGTGTTTAGAAAACACTCCAGCCTGAAGACTTCCTCCCTTTCAGAAAAGAGAGTCACAAAATGAGAAACCTGAACCCGGGGCAAAGTTTTTACCCGGACCCGCTCGACCCGGGTCCCGATGTTGCTGACGGAACCAGATCGAGGTGAGATCGCCCCTGAAACTTTCTCTCCGATCATGTCTGTGTGGTCTAAATACGACTGCAGTGAAAGTAAAGAGGAAGCCAACCTCAGGAAGCCGAGTCCATTTCCACTTTGGCTCGCCGACAGAACCGGAATCTGTTTTGCGTAAGCAAGAACCGGTTAAAAATAACGGCGTATAAAAGCCGGGAGCTGCAGGAGGAGGACGGACAGAACACCTGCAGGAGCAGGAGGAGACGTTTGGGTTTGATTAAAGGTTGAAAAATCAAATTAATTTAAATTTAATAAACTTTTTCTCTCAACTTTTGACCTCGTTTTAAGATATAAAGGATGTGACAAAACTAAAAAAATTAAAAAAAATTTTTTAAAAAGGAAATATTCATGGTTCAAATGTTTCTAAATGTAAATGATGTCATTTAAAATGTGTGTTTAATAATTGTTTAATATCAAAGTGGAGGGGAAAAAAGTGGATTCTGTTTTATTATATTAACAAACTGAGGAACAACCAACATAGATAAGAAAGGAAAAGACAAATGGGTGAAACAAAATCAACAAAATGAAGAATTTTAAAATATTTTTAGGATTATTTATACATCTTTTATTTAGGATTATTGATAATTTGCTCAATTTTCTATTATTTTCTCTCCTTGTTTTTAACATTCTTACTATTTCTTTATTCATAAACTTATAATAAAATAAAAGTTATGCATTCCTGGTATGAAATGTACCATAAAATACAGGTTATTATTTTATTTTATTTTTATTATTATTATTTTGGACAATATGTTTCAAATTGAAGATATTTTAAATTGAAATATAAAAATAAAAGATGGAATATTGAAAACAGGTTTTTTATGTCTCTCAGCTTTAATTAAATTAAGGCGTCATTTAAATTCCAACAACACGCAGGCCATCAAATAACTGTCCCCAGGGCTCAATTAAGCTAGGGGGTGTGTGTGGGGGGGGTGTATGTGTGTGTGTAGGGGGGGTAAGTACATCATGCCCCCGCTTCTTTACTCGGGTCCAACTCTGGTTTTGTAGTTTATATTCTGTACATCCCAGAACCTACAGTCAAACATCAGCGTTCAGGTGTCCTCCTTATCTCTCTGCACCTGAACGCATCAGTCACGTGATCAGGATTCTGTGGCTCTGTAGGATCCAGATCAGGAACTCTGGGGGGGGGGTCCACATTAGATCTCCATTTTTGGAGACTTATTCGAAGATAGAATCCAGGACCGCCCCCCCCCCCCACACACACACACACAACCCCCCCCATAAAGGTTAAAGGTCATTCAGAGATGACCCCATCTCCTTTCTTCACTTTTCAATCAACACATTTACAGGAACCCTGAATGTAAGATGAGAGAAACTCGAGTTAAAGGTTGATGCTATTGTTTGTCTGCCTGTTAATTACTGCAGCATTTCCTTTCCTGGGGGGTGAAGGGGAGAAGAGAGGGAGGGAGGGGGGGGGGGTCGTTAAGAAACGCGTCTCTTTTGTTGACACCGAGATAAGCAGGTCGTATGAATGAGGCGCCACTTGTTTTCATGTACATTAACGACCCACGCGTGGGAGGGGGAGAGGGGACGGGGGGTAGTGAGGTGTGTGTGTGTGTGTGTGTGTGGGGGGGGGGGGTGATCGAAACCCATCCTGGACCCGGGTTCAGTCGTTCCTCCCCGTCATTATGCGTCTTTTTAAAGAACATTTTTTTGTTGACGCCCCTGTTTGAGTTACCCCTGGGGGGAGGGGGGGTTGGGGACGGGGGGGGGGGGGGGCAACAGACAGAAAAATACGGTGGGAACTTTGTTGATCTTATAAATACACCCCAGGCAACAGAAAGAGACGCGTTTAGGTTCGGTTTGTGTTTTAGACGCGTTCAGGAGGATCTACAGAGGATTTCTGTCTCGGTTACTCTTTACCTGCCTGTGTGTGTGTGTGTGTGTGTGTGTGTGTGTGTGTGTGTGTGTGTGTGCGTGTGTGTGTGTGCGTGTGTGTGTGTGTGCTGAAGCCACACCTCCCGCTTTTGGCAGGAGGAGGTATAAAAATCCTCCCACCGAGCTGTTGACGCACACATTTTTACGCACCGTGGATGAACCTCCTGCTCTCCGTTTGTTCGTTTTGATGGAAAGTTTGATTTGTTAATTTTTTTGGGGGGGAGGAATTTTCTTTCTTTTCTTTTTCTTTTTTTACTTTATCATTATTTTTTAACCACTTAAAATCCAGGATGGCCGCGGCTGAAGCGCTGCTGCTGCCCGGTTTGACGTCTTACCCGAGCGTCGAGGAGAAACAGTTTTCCAACGTAAGTGGATGTTTTAAAGTTGCTTTTTTTTTTTTGTAGGTGGGGGTGATGTTTGTGTGTGTGTGTAGCTTTGTCCAACTTTTTTTTCTCCCTCCCCCCCGTTTAGCAGTGTAAACTGGACGCGGATTGCGCGCGGAGCGTCTCCGCGGACAACCCGCTGATCGAGGTGGAGTTCAGCATCGTCCGGTCTCCGGTTCTGGTCTCCAAGGACGACGACGAGTTGGGAAAATTCGTCGACCTCGAGTTCATCCTATCGAACACCATCGGCTCGAATTGCGGCGGGGGGAGCAGCAGCAGTAGCAGCAGCAACAACAACAACAACAGCAGCGGCGGTATTTCTCCGCGGCAGTGCGCCTACTCCCTCCCGGAGTCACCGGAGAGCTGCAGCGGCGGGGGTTCCGCTCCGGACGGCGGCGGCATCGACCGTCCCCCCTCCCACCTGCCCTCCTACCGGGTCCCCAGCCTCATGGCGGAGCTCCTGACCACCGAGATGAGCTACCCGGCGGACGGGTCGCCCGACGGGAAGGCGATGGATCGACGGGAGTACACCGAGCTGCAGGCGCTCCACCCGGTCCCGGCGCGTCACCCCCGGGTGTCCGCGTCTCCTCCTCTTCCTCCACTCGGATATAAAATTAAAACCGAGCCCGTGGGTCAGTCCTGCATGATGGCCTCCACTTCCACGGTGGTGGGGGGACGATACGAGGGACCCCACATCCACCCGGCGGCTTTTACGCACCATCCCAATCCGGGTGTGTTCATGCAGCCCCACGGAGCTCCAGGACGCACGGACTGCCACCTGTCTGACTACCCCAACCCCCTCCACAATCAGTACGTGAACGCGCCCTATCACCAGTACGCGCAACAACAGTGCGTGTATCAAGGACAGTACGGAATGCACCGGGAGGCAGTCCGGCAGCACCCACCCCCCCTGCAGGTGGGGTTGATGCTCACTCCACCGTCTTCGCCGTCGTTGTTGGACTTTTACGCGCAGGACGACGCGGGGATGATGGTGAAGCAGAAGCAGCGGGGGGGGCGCAGGTCGTGGGCCCGAAAACGCGCCGCGACGCACAGCTGCGAGTTCCCCGGATGTGGGAAAACCTACACCAAGAGTTCCCACCTGAAGGCGCACATGAGAACACACACAGGTGAGGGGGGGGTTCCAAATATTAAGAATTGGAATATTGAGATTCATGATGTTTAAGCTGTTGTCTAAATATTTGCCCCCCCTCCTCCTCCCTGCAGGTGAAAAGCCCTACCACTGCAACTGGGAGGGCTGCGGATGGAAGTTCGCCCGGTCGGATGAGCTCACACGTCACTTCCGGAAGCACACGGGCCACCGGCCGTTCCAGTGTCACCTGTGTGAACGCGCGTTCTCGCGCTCCGACCACCTGGCGCTCCACATGAAGAGGCACATGTAAGGCGCGCCCCCCCCCCCCCCCTGGCGACGGGAGCGCGCATCACGGACGCAGCATCACCCGAAAAAGCAGTGAAACCAAACATTCCTGCGGTGGGTTCAAGGCCCTCAGGGGCCAAAATTACATCAACAGAGACTTCTTTTTTTTTTTACAATTTTTTTTTTTTTACCAGAGAAGTGCCTCCATCAGAAACAGATCCAACTAGAACTGATGTGTTTCTTTTTTCCTGTAGATATCTGTGATATAAGATTTAAAGTAACTTATAGAAGTTTGTATTTAAGACATCCTGTCTTTGGTAGTTAAGTTATTGTGCCTTGAACACAGCTCAGCCTGGGCCGGACCCGCACTGTACATGTGTAGATAGTATTTTTTTTTATAACGTTTACAACCTTTAATAAATCAAGTCAGGGTTTTTAATCGACAGTTTTTATTCTATTTTTCACAACATTCACAGCGTCAGGTACTTTTCAGAATCTCCAGCTCCAGCGCGTATTTGTGTATTTTATTTTATTATTATTAAAAAAAAAATGTAAATTTTTTTTTTTTAAATGGAAGTTTCTTAAGAATGAAGAAATCCACTGCGACCAGTGGTTGAAGCGTCTACTTGAAAACAATCATAATGTATCATGATTTGTGTTTATTTGCTTAAGGGCTCGGAAAAAAAATAAACTTTTTACAAACGGTTTTGTCTGTTTCTGTTTTGTTTTATCTGCTAACAATCAATCGATTGATCGATCAATCGTTCACGCCCTCACGGAGACATTTTTAACTTCATGAATTTCTGTTTTTACATATAATAGAACGGAGTGGAATCCCTGCTGAGACCGCCCTCTAGTGTTCAACTACGGAATTACATCCATCTGATTTAACGGGACGTGAATCCACGGACCGGTTTTCATTTGCTCTATGGTCAGTAATGACGTCAGGACAGCTGTAGTTTAATAATAAATCATCCGCAGTGGTTGAATGTAAAATGCAGACATCAACAGATAATAAACAACCTTTTTTTCCCGCCATAAATTATCAACATCTCTGTAAACGAAGTAATTTATTTTAAAAAGAAAATCCTTTTTAATTATTTTTTTAAAAACTGGATTCAAGCGATTGCGGTGAGGAGGTTTATTTTGAAATACCCTACAGCGATTTACAATCAGTGCATTCAACGTGGAAGAAATACCGATTTTTTTCTCTATATATAAAATAGTGAACAAGTCAATCAAATAATAATAATATTGAGAAAATAGTGTTAGACCTGAGTTTGAAGCAGGGTATTCACTGCTTTTAATCCAGAATATTGACGCATTTGAGGTCGCTTAATTTTGGGTAAACTGTCACGTGACCGAGACCTGCCAAGCGGGACAGACGCAACCATTCACCACTTTTTCCAACATAAAACACCGTTTTACAGCAGAAAAGCTTCAGTTCCAACACTCATCGCTGATTGGTTGAGATTTACAAGCCCTTATTTGGTCCGCGGGCCACCAGTTGCACGAGTCCGGTTCAGCTTCCTACCTGTGATGACGGAAGTTGTCCACTAGGTGTCCTCGTTGGTTTAGTTTCTGACGGTTCCATCCTGGTGGCGCTCCTGAGGAGGAGGAGGAGGAGGAGGAAGTTCAAGACGGTGTGAATGAAATCTTTGAAAACAAACTTTTTAAAAGAAGTGTTTTTATCATTGATAAACATTGATTTGAGTTTATTACCAAAATATTTGTGATGTTTGTAAATTATGAAAAGAGAATTCATGATTTAAGGAACACTCTGCTGACAAAGTCATAATTTAAGCAAAAATAAACGGACTTGTCGAGAATTCAAACAGGAATAAACCTCGAGCAGAAGCAGAAAACCTCGACACCGCGTTACAGGATGTACCGAGAACGTTAATCCGGCTGGTTTCCTGTCCAACTGAGATTAGATGAGCAGTGTGTGTGTGTGTGTGTGTGTGTGTGTGTGTGTGTGTGTGTGTGTTGTCAAGGAGTCACAGCTACTTGTGACTCAATTCCAGAGCAAAAATCACAAAACTATTGAAAAAAAAAGTTTTTAAATGAATTTATTTCTTGAATAAATTTATAAAATTCACCTGTTTTTTTTCCTGGAAGTTTTTTTTTCCCATATTAATAATCTTGGGAGACACTTTCAGAAGTAGCTCGCGGCTAGCTGCGTCGGCTAACGCTGGTAAAACTGCTAAGCTGAGGTCAAAGGTGAAGGTGTTGTTGGGTCACGCGTTCAGGGTGGCGCTCCACAGAGGGTGTAGAGCTCTTCATCCTGGATGGAGTCTCTGTTGTTTGGGTTGTCACCAGCGGTGACTCATCCGACCCGGCGGCGCTGCGTTCATTACCCTGTTATCACCATTACGGGTTTAATTACTAATGTCCTAATGCTGTTTATTATTTTTATCACCAGAACTTGTTCAGCAGGAAGAAACAAAAGAGACTATTTGAGGGAAGTAAACATCCTTTTCATTCTGGGTTTTGACTGGAATTTCATGATTTCTCCCCCCGGGAACCCAAATGTGTAGAGTGTGTTATCCACCAGAGGAACGCATGCATCCCATAATGCTCCTCTGGATTGTTTACATTCATGTCTGACACCGGCCATTAGCCGCCGCCGCCCCCGCCGCCCCCGCAGAGCATTACGAAACGACTCAACGTACAACTAAAAAAATTAATAAAAAAAAAAAAAAAGAAGGCCATCCTGAAGGAACCGTTTGTTCTCTCCTCACCTTAAATGATGGGGTGTGTGTGTGTGTGTGTGTGTGTGTGTGTGTGTGTGTGTGTGTGTGTGTGTGTGTGTGTGTGTGTGTGTGTGTGTGTGTCTACATGTTACTGGATGACCAGAGAACCAGCAGCACTGGAGGTAAACTTCCTCTTGATTCTGGTGAAAACACTTCAGTCGTGTGGACAAGTCAGCGCCTGGGATATCTCTGGATTAGATTAAGATTTCACTGGAATCATTTGGATCATGCTAGATTAATTTGATCATATTGGATTACCAAAATCAGAATGGATTAATGACATCATAATCTGCTGGGATAGGCTCCAGCACCCCATGACCCACGACAGCGGACGAAGTGGGTTTAGCAGATGAAGGAATGGATGAAGATGGATTAATTAGATCATACCAGATTACGTAGATCATACTAGATTAATTTGATCATACCAGATTAAATAGATCATACAGGATTCAATGGATCATACTGGATCAATTAGATTGTACTGGATTAATTAGATCTAGATTGAATAGATCATAGTGGATTGATTAGACTGTACTGGATTAATTAGATCATATTGGATTAATTAGATTATACTAGATCAAATAGATCCCACTGGATTAAGTAGATCATACCAGATTAAATAGATCATAGTGGGTTAAAAATATAATACTGAATTAATTAAATCCTACTGGATTCATTAGATTACATTGGATTAAATAGATCCTACTGGATTAAGTAGATACTGGATTAATTCCACATTCGCTGTCATCACTTTCTTCTTCTCTTTGTCTCCCTCATTTTGCACCATCCAGACCATTGTGTTGGATTTCTGACCGCCTCACCTCCTCCTGCTCCTCCTCCTCCTCCTCCTCCCCCCTCCCCTCCCCTGCCCCCCCCCCTCTCCAACCTGATCGCTCCTGAAGGTAAAAGCCTCCATCTGCATGCCCGAACCACCATCCACCCTCCACATCCACCCCTCTGCAGCATCTGCCGCCCCTCCCGTCTGATCTCACGATCGCAGCCGAGAGTCCACCACACCTGTCTGGAGCATTGATCGCATTGATTATTGATTATCACCACCTCTGCCGGGGCTGACAATTCGCCTGATCATCTCAAACGCACCGCTTTGCGTGTCTGTAAGTACCTCATGAAGCCTACATCTCACCGGTGTGTGAGCGTGTGTGTGTGTGTGTGTGTGTGAGTGTGTGTGGGGACTGGTTGCGGCGTGAGAAACACACGCATCATGCGCAGCAGGAGCGTCAATTACACCCTAATATCGATCATGATTGATTAATTAAGCCCGCGGTGACGCGCAAGTTACTTTAAAGGTTTTTATTATAAAAGAATCAGGATTTTATTCCCGAAGCTCGTGAACGGAGCGCAGACAGTTTCACACATGTTCATGTGTGTGTGTGTGTGTGTGTGTGTGTGTGTGTGTGTGTGTGTGTGTGTGTGTGTGTCTCCACACACAGGGCGCCTTCACATGTTGCTGGCCCCCACCCTTCCTATGTAGGAGTCCAGAGAGGAGGGGCTTGCAGGAGTCGGGGGCCCGAGTTTAAACCGGGGGGGTGGGGGGTGATGTAACTTCGGCCTGTGGGGCCGTGAAGGCATCACACCTACACGGTAAGGCTTTCATCAGGGGAGGGGTTGGGTTGGGGGGGGCAGCATGGTGCGTCCTCACGTTTAGAACTTTTCAAGTGGAAACATGTTCAGGATAAAAGCCGCATGTACGAGCGTCCGTGAAGGCAACACCCGCTCACGTTAAAGGTGCGACTCAAGTAGAATGGGCGCGATTCCGGATTTTAATCTGGATTACAGGCAAACCTCGGTTTCCGACCACAATTTGTTCCTGAAGGCTGTTCGTATAGCGATTTGTTTGAATTCCAAATACATTTTGTCCCGTTACAAATAATGTAAATGGTCTTAATCCGTTCCAAAATGCTAGAAAACTAACTTTTTTCAACATAATGTTATTTCATAATGTCATTTATAAATCAAATTATATAGTAATGAAACATATTTGAAAAATGTTAAAAAAAAAGAAGCAAACATGAGAAGAAAGAAGGTAAAAAAAACATCGACGTAATCAGGTTAGCCTAAGGTACGAGTTACCGTCGTCTTTTGGACAGAAGTTTACGGTACAGTAACTCGTACCGTAGGCAATGGAACGCAAATTAAGTGAAAAATTAGTGAATACAGTAAACTAAAATAAAAAGCACATCACTGTCACGTTTATTCTACACTTTTCTCGCCTTTTCTCGTGCTTGGCGGCGAGAAATAATAACAATAATAATAATAATAATAATAATAATAATAATTAGATTTATATAGCGCTTTTCTGGACACTGAAAGACGCTTTACATTGTATCCATTATTCATTCACTCCTCATTCGTACTTGGTGATGGTAAGCTACGTATATAGCCACAGCTGCCCTGGGGCAGACTGACGGAGGCCTCTCCGCCGACCACCACCGGGACAATCGCACACCAGCGAGTGTCCCACTGGAGGCAAGGAGGGTAAAGTGTCTTGCCCAAGGACGCAACGACAAATGACTGGGCGGGAGCGGGAATTGAACCGCCGATCTTGAATCATTGGACGACTCGCGATACCGCTGAGCCACGGTCGCCCCCAAAAAGGTGTTCGTTTCGCGTTCGACTTCCAAATTTTGTTCGACTTTTAAGACACAAAAATTCCGAACTTTTTGGGAAAATTCCGATTTGTTCAATGTCTAAAGCGTTTGAAAACCAAGGTTTGCTTGTATGTTGGAGGGGGTTCTGTTGGAATCCATGGCTGTGTTCTAGAAAATAAACTTCAACTGGACTCCCCATTATTATCCACCACGGTTGCTATGGTTGCAAACAGAGCTTCAAATAACATCAATATTTTGAGCAAATTTATGTATTTATTTATTTATTTATTTATTCATTTATTTTACGTGAAACAATCAAAGAAGTATCTGTACTGGAATCTCCCCCATTAATGAAGTTTGGCAGTGTTTTAAAGAATATGCTCTCATATTCTGTGGGGTTCCTCAAGGACCTACATTGGGTCCCCTTTAATTTTGATATCAGCATGGTGAAACATTCATTAAAGTGTTATGTTACCTACTTTTTTTGAACGGTGCTTTATTTATAAATGAAGTTCTTCTTCTTGCCTGAATGATTTGTGTTTTTAACATTTTCATTGCTTTACAAAAACTGTTATGTGTATACAGTGATCCCTCGTTACTCGCGGTTAATACGTTCCAGGATCACCTAAGAAAAACGAAATTCCGCGATATAGCGACAAACTATTTTATTATTTACGGTAATTTATATGTTTATGAACCCTCCCCATACTGATAATAAACCACCTTATATCTGAATTACCTCTTCCCACACTCTGATAGACTGTTTAAAACACTTTTGTATTAAAGAAAAGTGTTTGTATTTCCGGATGCCGTCAACCAATAGCATTCACGTACGGTATCACATGACTATCGACTAAAAATCTGCGATGACGTGAAGCCGTGCGTCTTGAAGCAAAAATAAGCAAGGAATTATCGTATGTGTTTGGGGTTTTTTTGTAGCATAACCAAAGTGGTTGGACTTAAACAGTGACGTTCTAGCAGAGAAGGCCTGAATGTCAAACACAGAAGCTCATTGGCTCCTCGTCCACAACCTCTCTTTCATCCAATCAACCCGCTGGGGTTCTTATTTGCTTTCCTTGCGTGTGTTCTGGTGGCAACACAGGTTTACACACGTGGCTAGAAACAAGCTAATGTTAGCAGAAGTTCGTTCCCATGTGATCTGACAATCTCACGTGATGTAATCACCAGTGAAAGTGAAAATCTGTGTGTTTACTATGGTGTTACATGACTATATAGATTCAATAAGGTCCCCTAAGTTAAACCACTTTGCAACTGGTTTGGATGTATGTATACCCAGACAGACTGGTATGGATGTTTTGGATGTTTTAACTGAAACCCGTTGCAACTTGCTTCGCTACATTTTTTCTTCTAGATTTCTATACGGGCATCGGCGGTGACAGAAGTCTTTCTTAGGCTTAAATTTCGCGGTTTTTTTCCCCTTGAAATCTCTTGATCTCCATAATTCAAGCAGTTTTTGCATTACTGATTAAAAGAGTCCCTCCATCCTGCAATGTTCAAACTGTAAAAGCCAGAAGAGCACCCACCTGTATCATGACCACCAAAAATATCTGTCGGTGGGGGGGTTTCCAACCCATCTGGAGACACAGAGTTAATGATCAACCGCCGGAAGAGAAGTTTACCTTCGGAGGTGCAAACAGACCTCCAGCTGGAGACATGGGCATCTGATTGGGTTGCGACCGTCCAGTTGGTCAAACTGAGTCTGAAGGTGATTTCCTGCTGTAGTCGGGCTCCGGAGTCCGATTGATGGACCCAAGAATGCGGCCACTGGGGGGCTCCGTAATGCCAAGGGTCTTGTGGGGGTCTCAGAAATTATCTCCTCAAAGGAGAAAAAGTAGACCCCAGGTTTGATCAGACGTTACTACGGAAAGAATGCACACATATTTCTGGAATTCAGTAGTTCCAGAATGGGAATAGAACATATACAGTTTATTCCCTTTTCTTCTGGGGATTGTTTTGGACCCACAGACCCCACTTTGAAATCCACTAGCTTTAAATATTCACCCTGAACATTTATTAACCATGTTTTACCCAACTGGTCAAGGGGGATTGGTCCTGACTCGGGTCAGGACCAAGACTCTCACTCGGGTCAGAGTCTGGGTCTTGACCCAAGTTTCTTCCTCAATGAGGGAGTTCTTCCCCACCGTTGTTGCTGATGCTTGTTCTGTTGGGTTTCTCTGACTGTTTAAGGGCTTTGAAATGTCTGCTGATGCGATTAAGTGATATACAATAAAGTTTGACGCATTGATTGATTGATGTGTGTTGGGTTACGCGGATTCCTTGTACGATTCCAGATGTGGCTCTAGATTTTTGGATCGTGTTCAACTGAGCGTCACGCCGTCATTCGATTCGTCTGCACGTGTTGTCGAGACAATTGAGCGCAACTATTTTTTTTTAAACATTCCTTTTTGTATTGAAATTCCGTATCTTGTCATTCCATTTGCTCAAATAGCATACTGTTCGCTCAACAAAAGGTCTGAGCATAGTGAGCGGCACCGCCGCTTACCTTCCCCCGTCAGAATGAGGCCGTCTATCACACAGAGCCGGTTGGCGTCCCAATCACTCAGCTGCATATTGACAGCAACGATTCCACCATTCTTTGCGAGCCTCTAACAATACCGTAGCTTGTAAATATGTTCTTTTAATAACTGTTGGGGGGGTTGTGTTGATCGCTGCATTTCGAGAACAGCTTGGTGTTGCATCCGTACTCCAGATAAATTCATTTGGCTTCACCCATTTGTTTGGGGTTTTTTTTTTCCAGAGGGGGGCTTAAGCAAAATGAAGACGTGGAACTAACTGTTCACGAGCCTCGTGACTTGCAATTCTTCGGTTCTAAAGGTTATCTACCCTCCCAAAAAACATGGCCCCTCACCACAGGACGCTGATGGGGAATTAATGTGTAACTACAAGACATCCTCCTTATCTAATATTTACTGTTGTCGTCCAAATCCAGGACATCAAGGAAGACCTCCAAGTTTGCCTTTGTCAGAGTTCCGTTGTGTCTGGAAATGAAGGTTTATCTTGGGGTTTACACGTCCTTAAGTCTGGACCCGGGTTCAGTTTGAGGTCAAGTATGCTGGCTCTGGTTAGTTTTGGTTTCACATTGAGATTTTCCAGTCTGTAGATTTGGCAGCTGATTGGCAAGAATTCCATCCAGCTTATCATAATAAAGGAAAGCTTCCCTTACATCACTTCACACTTTTTACACACATCCAAGCAGAACGTGGAAAGTTTCAAGGTTTTTTTAATTATATATATATACATATATATATATATATATATATATAGTTTTAAAAGTGCTTTGATTTATTTTTAAATTTAGACAACATAGAATAAATGAATTATCAATGAGAGAAAAAACAAAATAATTATTTTTAATTAAAAAAAAAAATTTTTTTATGGAAGAAACTTTTGGAAAGACTGCTTTCAACTTTTAAGATGCATTTTAATTTAATCTAGTCATCAAATTTCTGTGTTGATTTAGTCACAGTTACAGATAGTCATTAAACACTGACTAATAGTCATGAACTATCTGCTGGAGTGACTTTCATGCCACTTTTTCACCAGAGGTAAGTTTCCGTAATCATCTGTAATCATCTCAGACCCAAAATGAAAATGCGTTAGAAATAAATTTCTCTTTAGGTGGGAACCGTTCGCGGGGTCGACGTTTGGGAACAGTTGCGGACGCGAATCTCTTTCCGATTTTCATATTTTAAATAATTTCCGATTAAAAATGAAACCCTGGATTTTTATAAGTCTCCTCAAAACGAACTGGGGTAATCGATGGCTCTAAATAATCCCAGATATCACTTCTGCATTGCTGCATCGCTCCTGGCTCCTGATGTTCTGAGATCTTTCCACTGCTGAGTCAGTTTTGTCTCGCGGATGGTCGTGTTGGTTTAGCGCCGGGTCGATGGAAAGCTCCGGGTCCCTGTTTATTTGCTCTGGAGTCATGCCCCTGACCTTGTGTCAATGCAAAGCCGCCCCCCCCCCCACCCCCAGTGGACCGGTGGTCTCTATCCGAGGAATGACAGTAATGAATACCCTATGGCGAGTTCCACACCTACCAATGCCCATCATTTTTATCGTTTGCTGATGATGTCGCTTTTCTGTCAGATTACGTTTCTGTAGTTCGTCTAATAAAAGTAATCAGATTACATCTATGTGGTGAAGCGGGACCATTTTCTCCACTTGAGTCGCGCTTGCTTTCTCTAAGAGCCCAGAGTAAACAGGTAGCTTCTTATGTCGCTTTATAATGTTTACATTATTAACAAGTAGGTCAGTTCAGTTTGTGTGAATTATTAACTTTTCTGCTCCTTGTGGCTTTAAACCAAACTCAATCCTAAAAGCAGGTGTTTTTATGGTCGGATCACTTCTTCAAAAAAAAAATGCACAAAAAAAAAAGTTTCACCAAATTAGGATATGAAACTAAAAACCTGACAAACAGCTTTTTGAAATGTATTGAAACTAATGATTGAGTTTCCAGGTTAAAGAAATTCAGTCCAATAAGAATATCACACGGAACTAACCAACAGAACTTCTCTGGGCTTGCGTTCGGTGAGAACATCGTGTGCGCTACTCTAGCAGGTTTGAGGCTAACCACTTGGCCTCATCGACAGAAGAATTTGTTTCCATAGTAAAATCTTATTCTTGTGTTTGTTTGCAGGAGAATGTTAAACTCTTGCGTGTGTGTTCCTGAGAAGAAGAAAAAAAAAAGTTTGAGTTTGAATAAACCTCTGACACGCTTTACTGCTGTCGAATCAACTCCGCAAACACGCAAGCGTTGCGACACGCCGCATTCATTAACCTCGTAGACAAATTACGAACGAGGTGGCGTCAACTTTTATCGTTTGCAGCTCAACTTTGCACAGACGACCGGAAAATTTCGTTTTGCAACTTAGAAAGCTTCACATTTCCTTGCGAGGTATTCTTAGGAAAAGCGTCTTCTGGCGACCTCGGACGAGTTCAGATGTCATAGTTTTTCGTGAAAGTTGGACGGCAACCCACTCTTCTCATTATTTCTTTGGCAAACATGAATGGATCTGGATTGAAAATGATCTTTTATTCAGGATGTTATCTGAAAATTTGGACCAAGATTTGGGGGAACTTGAGGTATGGTTCTACTTATTCATTAGTAATAATAAAGATGTCCAATGCGACTGTGCTAGGAAGTTGTAACTGACTTCATCAGAGCTGCTGACACTCCCCCTGGGATGGGCCAATAGGCTCGCCTCCTCCTTGATAGTCATTATTTGTCTCAGAGATTGCAGGTTGTCAGTTCACTACAATCACAGACTTCAGACGTAGTGGTTTCCATTGCTGAACTGCTTCACCCATCTCCAGACGTAAGATTCATACGGTTTGTGTCCTGTATTTGTTTTTTGTTCAACATATTGCAGGTTCAAAGGGTAGCCTCAAAAATTTAGGAGTTAAATTGTTTGATTTTTCATTTTTTATAAAATGTGTTATTTATTTATTATATACATATATATACATATATATACATATATATATATATATATATATATATGCATTTCTTCTTTCACGAAAAAATCTTTAAAAATCTCACGTTTGGCATCAATTTTTGTTAATGAAGGTTATGTTTCTCCTTTTTTTTTTTTTTTTTTTTACTGTTTCATAAAAATGTAAAAAAAGAAGAAAGGAATTCCAAATAATGGACACCAAATTCTTTTCAAATAAGTTTAACTTTGTCGAATAGATCATTTTCACAAATTATGAATTACCTGAAGTAGTTAATAATCTCTCAATCTCTCAATCTGGGAAATTTCACACCATCCCATTAGTGGTCTCTGAATTTTTTTTGGATTCATTCTTACCATCTGTTGAGGAATTATTGAAAATTAATTTCCCTGTCTTTATGGTTCTCTTTGGAGCTGGTGTTGAATTGGATCTTTTATATGTTCATATCAAACAGTTAAAAGCTGAGGGAATTTTGACCAGACTGGTTTCATCTACATTCACCAATGGTTTATTTCCACTTATTGGAATTTATTTACTTGATTATTCCCAAATTACTCTAAAACTACCAATATATTCCCTGCGGACTTTGCGAAAGAGTACTAGTCAGACTATCAATGTTCAAATACAAAGTTTACCCAAATCTATTTGTCATGAAATCATTAGGAATTAGGAAATGCTTAAAAACTCGTAAAAAAAAAACCCAAAAAACTTTTGCCCGTTTCTTCTGAATCCATCCTGTTTTGGAATATTTCTCCAGGTTGGCTTTTGTACAGCCGTAGTCGTTGTAAACGTTCCTCCAACAGTTAATCTCTTTATACAAAAGGCCACTTTGTTACGGCAGCTGCTTTGGCACAAAATGCAAATCTCTTACTACTTGTTTTCTCAACTCTTTCTTGCACAGTTTCCTCCTGAGAATCATTTTTACCTCTTAGTTTCCTCCTGAGGAGTAACCTGTTGACTTTTGTTGACCTCACTGCAGCTCCGCGTAAAAGCAGGTTTTTTGTTTTTGTAACTGTCCGAAGGGTACAAATAACTAAAAAGTGTTGCCTTTCCTTTCCTTTCCCTTCCTTTCCTTTCCTCACCAACTCCCCTCCTCCCTCCACCCCCCTTTCCCTGCCTGTCACATGTTCTTTTCACAGCATAGAAAAGTGTCTGGATTAGGGCAGAATTAGCACAAAGCGGCGACGCCACTCCAGCTACACTCGCAAAAAAAAAAAGGACACAAGAAGAGGCACGAGGGGGGACCGAGACACTCGAGCGAACGCCACCTCCAGAAAAGCTTCAGACTCGATTCGCGAGAGGCGGACGGCGGCATCCCAGGCAGAGCGAAAGAATTGGGGGGATCTTTGCCCACAAGGTCCTGAAGGATGGAGGAGAAGGGTTTTTCCGGGATTCTGGTAGGTTTGACTTTTGCTCAGTGAACACTCACTTTTAAAAACACGTGAAGGCGGTCATCGGTCCCCATTGGTCACTCCCCCCTTTCCGTCTTTTCTTATTCTGAGTATTTTTGTTTTGTGCTTGTCTTTGAAACAGCTGTCGACCACAAAAGCGCTGAAAATGTTCAAACGTCTCTCTCATTCATGAGCTCAAACAAAGTCGATGTCGTCCTCACGACTTCGGCGAGCAGCAAACTTCTTTTTCGCTCGTTTGTCGGCTGCTGATTCAAGATTAAATGGAGAGCCAATCAGGTCGATTCGCCCCCTCTGTCCCAGAACTTTTTTTTAGTCCGTCTTGAGACGGCGATAAACGCTGACATTCACGTTCATTTGAAGCATCGCTTTTCTCCCCGCCGATACTTTCCTGCTTCTTTTTGAGATGCATATCCACCTCTGAAACGCAACCGTCGGAGCTTTAAAGCCTGAACCCTGGCGGCCGGAGGACGGAGTCAGACGTCTGTCTGGCATCGTCAGCTCAGAGACAGATTGCCAATCAATCATTTGAATCGGTAAACATCGTGGTTTGTTGGAGGAAAACAGTCCTGAGAGTTCGGATGCTGGCGTCTGGGGAATTGAGATCTAATTAAATGATAGTCACAGACAGGATTTGACAGAGTTTTGTTCTGGACATGTGTTCTTTAATTATCTCCACCAAGGAGGTTGTGTTTACACCGTGTGTTGGTTTGATAGATTAAAAAAACTGACACTATTTAGAAGAACTTGGGAAAAATTTGGAAGAACCGATGAATAAACACTCTGTAAAACATCTTGTTGTTGGACGTGGTCAATCTTTGCGTAAGACTTCCGAAAACGATAGATCGACTTTCAACTGGAGGACATTTCTGTTTCTGACTCCGTTAAAAGTTGGTTTACTTTTGCGATGCTGACAAACACACATCAATCCCATTCTGTCGGGACCGTCCTCGTCTTATCACTGCTATAACTGATCAATGATTGTTTGGCTTGGCATTGCCGCGGCAGGCAAAGACTCTATTTGATCCAAAATTGCCCGGCCAACGCAAAGTTTCATATCAGTTCAGCATGATTTGGCAACGAGGAAGAAAAAGATTTTCACGAGCAAACTTAAATGACAAAAATTATAAATGAAGTTGAATAAAATTTAAAAACACACGTCAGTAGGAAGATTTTTACTTCCTGTCGTTCGACCTGTCTTTCCAGCTTCACCCTACTCATCTGACACCTCACACGTCTCACTCCACCTGCTTCACCACACGAAGGTGAAGATGAAAAAGAACTTAGTGAAAGACCAAAAAGCAGGTAGTTGGCATTCAAATCATGTTGATTATGCAAGCTTAAAGTGTGTATAGCATTTCTTAGCGCCTCCCCCCCTCCAAGTAGAGCAGAAGTTAGCGGCTAACAAGCTCACTTTTCTTATCGCTGGAGGTAAACAGAGACTCTAGATGCTTGGCCTGCGTTGCTGACAGCTACACACTTCCTCTCCTCTCGTGATTGGTCACTACGCTTCCTGTTTAATATACATCTTTATGGCTTTCTTAGTGTGTTTTTACAATGTGGTGCAACTTCTTTTTGTAAGGCCCCGCCCTTCTCTTTACAGCCCGATTGAATTTATTGACGCTGGTCCAGATGGTTGGTGGATGGACCCGTCACCGTAAATCTTTGGACACAAGGCGCTTGCTTCCTGTTGCCGTTTGGCTCGGCTGGTAGCCTTCTGCCCGGACTCTCTGTCCAAACTTAATTCCCCCTTTTTCTTCAAAGGGACCTCCGCCGCCCTCAATCTTCCTGCGCCGTCGCTGACCGCCTTGGAAGCCAGCGCTTCCACTGAGCGGATGAGCAGATGGTGCCCTTGGCATTCACTTTTACTGGACGATAGCTGTCTCTTTGTGCTCCTTGGTTACCCTCTTTTCAACTCGTCTGCCGTCTGGGTGGATGTATACGGAGGAGTCGCCCGATGTGTTTGCTTGGCTTTGCAGACCGCTGCAGCCCTTCCATCACCACGAAGGCCAAATGGAGGATGGGGTCACTGACTTTTAGTACCAGCAAGTCGTTTAATGTTGGTTGATTTCTTTTCATCCCAATGAAGCGTTAACTATCTGGACTCTTCTTGTATCGTATCATTAAATTTAAGTTGCCTTCTTTGTTGTTAGTGCATTTATGAAACGAGGTTTCCTCCCCAACATGTAAACAGATTTGTGCTGAAATCTGAAAATTTAAAATCTGATTTTTACACCGTCAACATAGAAAGACTTCCTGACGTCTGCCTTCTCAGACAATATTAGGTTAAAAGTAAAAAAACATCATTCATTAACAAATTATTTGTTAATGAATTCATGATTATCCTAAACATAACTTTACCATTATGACTGACTTTTGCACATTTTAAAATTCAAAATATATTTTTACACGATTTTATGTTGGGAAAGCATTTTAATCTTGGTTTTGTACGGTCAAAAATGTAAATACCTCAATGAGCAATGGCAAGACTCTTTACACACATTAAAATAGCTGCAGGATTGTTGCAACACATGTTCTTTGTCAGTTATTATTTAATTAATGTCGCCTTACAGGTTGAGAACATCTAAAGTAACTCAACAACTTGTTAAGAAGGCCTGTGGTATATGACAAATATTTCATAAGGAGGTTGTTCACTAGATGTGACACTTTGAAAGGTGTGGCATGATGAATGGATGAAGATTTTTAAAATTACTTTCCGCGTTCCATTGTATGTGCTTGCCAGAAGAACAATGGTAATAGGGTCTGGCATGATTGCCACCAATGTACAGTATGTATGGAAAGAAATCAGTGTCAGCGTGGGCACTACCTACATCAGTATCAAAGCTACCTACATCAGTATCAAAGCTACCTACATCAATATCAAGGATACCTACATCAATATCAAGGATACCTACATCAGTATGAGGGCTACCTACATCAGTATGAGGGCTACCTACATCAGTATAGGGGCTACCTACATCAGTATGATGGCTACCTACATCAGTATAGGGGCTACCTACATCAGTATAGGGGCTACCTACACCAGTATAGGGGCTACCTACATCAGTATAGGGGCTACCTACATCAGTATAGGGGCTACCTACATCAGTATGATGGCTACCTACATCAGTATAGGGGCTACCTACATCAGTATAGGGGCTACCTACATCAGTATAGGGGCTACCTACACCAGTATAGGGGCTACCTACATCAGTATAGGGGCTACCAAACACCACCAGAACTGAAGAAGCCTCTTCAAATCTTCAAGAAAGTAAAAAGCTGCCGTCGATTTAGGGCATGAGTGTCATTAATCTCTGTCTGTCTCTCACTTACACACACACACGCACGCACGCACGCACACACACACACACACACACACACACACACACACATGCATGTCACACACTATTTTAAATGATATTTCATGACGTCTTAACGTAGCATTTAAACACACTAGACATAACTTCAGCAGTACAGGTGAATGCATCATGTTAGTATAATGATAATGACTAACAAATATGCAGGGGTGGGTTGTGAATAACAAGTACGTAGGGAGGCGGGGGCATTTGAATAACAAGTATACAGGGAGGGGCTCACAGGTGGCAGAACCTTTAGATTCCAAGCAAGACGTTCCGATAGAGTCACGACGAGTAAAACACACAGTGCATTTGAGGACAGGAATTTGTTAACACTTCCTTGATCTAACCCCCCCCCCCCACCTGTGGAAATTCATGCATTAAAATCTGAACTGATTTAAAAAACTTCTGGATCCTAATACAGATTTTTATTGATTCACCTCTGATGTGATATATTCATGTGTGTGTGTGTGTGTGTGTGTGTGTGTGTGTGTTTCCCCAGGGGGTCGTGTGGATAATGTGTGCTGTAGGCTGTGAAGCAGAAATGAGTAGAATAAGCATGAAATACGGAGGAAATGTTATTTAATTTGTCCCTGTTGGCTTCGATTCTTCACGGATCTGCCAAAAACATTATTTAAAAAACTTTTAAAAGTAAAATAAATGCGTAGTTTCGCCAAACCTACCTGTGGTTTCTGTCTTCCGGGCCGGTTTTGTCGTGAAGCCCTGGAAACCGTGGCTTCTTGACGTACAAGTGACGTCTACTTTTGCCCTCGTTTCGCGGCTTCTTCGTGGTCACGTGACCATCATGTACGTCGCTTCTTGGTGTACATGATTGTCAGAGTCCACTCCCCACAGGTGACACCCCCCCCACACACACACACACACACACACACCCTCTGCCGACACCGCCACCCCCCACCCCATCCATCCTTATGTAAGAAGTGCATTCAGCTGCCAGTCAGCCGTTTAGGTTAAAGCGATGCTCAGCAACCGTGTTGACCGCCTGCGGGGGGGTGAGGTGGAAGGGTGGGGGTGAGTTGGGGGTGGGGGGGGCAATAAGCAGATGTGAACCAAGAGAGAAAGAGCCGCGAGGATAGGTTGGGGCGTTACCGAGTGGGACGTGATTCAATCTTCTGGTTTCACCTCCGACCGTCGGGCCGAAGTCGAGGTGACATCAGGGGACACACTCGGCTAAACGCCGGCGACTCCTGCTGCTGATGCCAAACACGTCCACTACTGGGCACTGCTTTAAAAAGGTGACCCCCTCCCCCTATCACACCCCATGCCACCTCAAGACCTCCTCGTACACAAATGAAAAGAAGACTCCATCGTGTTTCAGATCTTTAATCTTCGTCCTCTTGCTTTGAGAGACAGGAGATTTAATTTCGGACTGAAAATAATGGACGGGGTTCTGATATCGTGTCCCAACAGGGGCCCCCACCCATCAATTCTTTTTAGTATTATTATAATTTTCAGTGGTTTCCAATTGGACTCCCTCCAAAAGGCCTTTTCAGAACCATATTTAGGTAATTTGTTGCGCTTGAACCCACCCCGCTGTGTGTGTGTTAATCAGTGACAACTGAATGGCAGCTGTAAGACTGGGACAAGTGTGTGTGTGTGTGTGGGGTGGGGGGGGTCTTTTTTCTCAGGACTATTCGCCCACCTCCCCTGAGTTATTTATTACTTTCCTCGATCGCCAGCTGGACGTGGACTTACTAAAAGTTTTAAATTTCTACTTGTAAAATTTTTTTTTCTTCTTTCTTCTCAAAGTAGTTTGGTGGTTGCAAACATCCTGCAGGTGAATTACCACCCCCTACTGGTGGCAGTGCTGTATTGCTACCATTACATGTACGACAAAAACAGTCATCGTCTATGCTAGAAATTTGTCTAAATTAATGTTGAATTTTGGAGGATCAATCAAAAAAAGTTCTAAAATAATGGATAAAAAAGTTTCTAACTCAATGAGGGAAAAGTTGTTCAATTTGTTCTGGATTTGCGATATTTGGCAGAAAAGACATTTCAGCCCTTTGCTTTTGCTCTTCATCATGTTTCAGGCGCAATGCTAACTTCTGCCACGTGAGGCCAACTTCAGTCACATGTTCTCCACTTTCATCCTCAGCGATGGTCCCATATGTTTGTCAAAATGTGTATGTTATGTGCTTTTTCCAGCCCGATTTGTTTCCATGCCTTCTCTCCAATGAGCCCCACTCTCCCCGGGGGTCTGATCCGAAGCCTCACGCTATTTATACAGACCGAACAGCTGGGGCCCCCACAGCCAAAGCAGTGAGGGAGGGGTAGAGAAATTAACATGGAAACTTCGGGTTCAACCAAGCGTTGGAAATCTCCTTTCCCTCTTTTTTTCTCTTTTTTTTTCGCTCTCTGTCGTTCATCTCTCTCTCTCCGTTGACTGTCCTGGTCAGGTCAACCAGACCGCCGGACCCACATCGCCAACTTGGATCTCATTGGCCATCCAGTTCCTGTATTTTCCCGGTTTCATTCACTCTGCAACTGATGTTCTTCCCCCCGTTTTCCTCTGTGAAACACTTTCTTTCCAATTAAAGAACCGGCTCTTTTGGACAGAGCAAGAAAAGGTTGATTTTCCCTCCAACTGTGCCCCAACACGTTTTGTCCCTTTGTTGCGATGGACAAAGCCGACCTGCTGTTGCGGAGCTGAGCGTTTTGTGCTTCTTCCCCGTGGCTCCTGCGGTGCTTGTCCTTGTATTGTGAATCTCAACATTGAAGTCCTCTCCTCATCGCTCTGCCCTCCGCATATCTTCTCCCCACTTTCAGCTTTTCCTCATGTGAACCGCACAGGAGGGAAGACAGATTTAGGCCCGTCGATAATCCCTTCGGTTTGAGGTCCTCGCTGCAAGTCAGACGTCCCGTCCCAGGCATGCTGAGCTAACGAGAGGTGAAGAGATATTAACCGAATTGCTGTGAGGGACAGATATATAGATCGAGGAGGATGCAATAAGTCCAGACCTGACTGCTGGCTCCCTGTGATATTATACATTCAGCTCAAAAGCAGGGTGACCAGCAGATATTAACGGGAGTAACAGTCCAGGTTCACACAGTGAAATAGTCCATGTTTCAGTCGTCCTGTTGGCGGTGACATAAAAATTCCGTCAGGGAAAAACCCTAAGAGTTCAGCCTGGCCAATGACACCACAACCAATCTGCACCACAAATACCTCATAAATAAGTTGACAGTTGAAAATTGGTCATTGCAGACTATTAAAGTAATTTATTGTAATCTGGCAACGCCTTGTTTCAAGGCAAAAACCCTGGGGGTGAACTTTTGCTTTTTTTTTTTTTCTTGGTGTATGTGGTAATGGTAATCCAAATGTAGACCTAACTCCTTAACTAACTTATTTAGTTAGTTACCTAATTTAAATATAATTATATCAAAATTTGGTTTTTTTACGCCTCTGTGGTTTGCATTTCCGAAATATGTTTAAGTATTGCCTAAGTGAGCTCAAGAATTTAAATTTAATTTTTTTTTATTTGTGTAGATCACCAAAAAAAAAAGTAATCTCAAGGTAGAGCAGCAAAACTCCGAACCCAACTTTTCCCACATGAGGAAGCACTTTGGCGATGAAGACAACTTAAAATTTTCTGCCTTTTACAGGCAGAAACCTTGAGCAGAACCCTCATAGCGGGCAGAGAGGGTGAAGGGAAGGAAGAATGGCACAGAGCAGGAAGAAGAGAGCCAGAGACAGGCAGAACAGGAATAGGCGTAATATAATATCACTGCCAAAGATATTTGTTTGTGCATGTTGTACAAGTGATTAGGTTGTAATTGATTGGTTTATGATTGATTTACTGGTTTGGTGAAATCCACCGAGCTGTTAGAGAATTAGTCTGCAGAAGTTTACAAATGATCTCAATTATTTTGGTTGTAATACATCTGCTCTCCAGTAGGCCTTCCCAGTTGGTGGAGCTGAAATTCTCTGGTCTGCGAGAACAAGTCAGACGTCCCTTGGTGTCGTTTACTTGATTTACGACGTGGAAATCCTCCGCGGTTTCCTCTCCCTGGCCGCTTTGCATCCATGTGATGAAACAAGTGGGGGATTTGAACAAGTTGCTGTTGTTGTGAGCAGCAGCAGCATCTGTGCTGCTCTAATTAGAGCTAAATGACCAAACATGATAGAGCAATTACTTAATGAGACAAGTCCTTCCCCCCTCCCTTTGCACCGACTGCAGCCACAACAAGCATCTATTTTAGGATCGGTACCCTAAATTCATACTGAGTTCTCACTGAATGCTTCCACACTTGATTAAAGTGTAGTTAAGTGTGTGTGAGTGGATGCGCTTGTTTCTTTAATTAGATTTGACCTAATCTGAGGCCAGCAGACCCTCCCGAGGCAGCACTAGTTGGCGGACGGATCCCTGTGGAGGAACTCATTCACTATAGTTTGATTATCCTAAGTGGGCACAGGTTTATCAGACTGAAAACAGCGTAAAAACTTTCACTCTGAAGCTTTAAAACATGTTTGGTGGCTAAAATACCCTAACTAAAAACATGTTCTCTGCGGCATCAGGACTATGTGAGATCATTGAGATGTCCACCTTTTATTTGGACATCTGCCATGGCTCTGATGTGTATGTAGAGTCTTAATGAGGCAAACATTGAAGTAAAGGTTCCCCAGGAAGAAGCTTGAGAAATGGTTCCCGACGGCTTATTTAGTAAATATCTCCCTTTACGTTTTCCCCAAGTAAGACTGCGTTTGTCTCACCTGTGGGGAAATACATGGGAGATATGTACAAATGTGTTTCACACGGAACTGTCCTCAAGAGGGTTCAACGACAGGAACTCATGCATTAAAGGAAACCTGAAGCTACCGTGTTGTTGTGACAGTCTTGGCTTCAAATCGAACAAGACTATCCGAAATACAGAAACGAGTCTTGAACATGGCCCGACACTCTTCCTCAGTCCTCACATGCCTTTGGGAAACAAGGACATGCAAAGCAGCCATCACTCTTCCACTAAACCATTTACCTGTCAGACAGGTGAACCGACTGTTCCTCCAGGCACCTCAGAAGAATTTATAGATACCAATGAAGAGTGCGGTTGAGTTCAGGCTGCTATCATTATCATATCTTTCATTGGGTAATATAATGACAGGTGTCGTGAGTATGTTAGCGTGACACAGCATGCAGCGAGGCGTGTTACGTAAATGAGCGCTGACTAAAAGCAAAAGGTGGTTTATTTTTAACATGTAACCAAAATTCTTTAAAAAAAAAAAAGACTTGTCAATTATGCGTTGGGAGCGTTTGTTTTCTCTGACCTCAGTACTTCCTGTCTTCACTCTGAATGGGAAGGGGAGGGAGGTAGTATATGGCAATGATTCCTTCATTGGTCTCCCTGTGAGAATCTCACCTCGTCAATTGATAGACAAATGAATAGCACGCCATGTCTGCTGCTTGCCTTATGTTGAACATTACTGGAGGTGCTCCACTCAAGCAGCAGCGGCCATTGTCCCCGGCTATCAAACACCCATTAGGCCGGATGCCAGTTTCTTGCCAACTTTGACGCCCAGCAAGAGAATCAACCCCGATGAAAGACGTCTTGTCCGCCGCATGATGGATGTTTTTGTTGAACGCTCAATCGCGCTCCTATGGCGGCGGGGCTTTTACCTTTTTTCTGTCACGCTTCCTCGTTTTCCCCCGGCTCTTTTTGTTTGCGGGGTAGCCATTAGCCATATGGTGGCAAACAGGCGTGGCAAAAAACAAAACGGAGACGCAGGAAGGCTGGGATTTGTGACTGTGAACACCTCGCGGACGGAGGCGGAAAGGAGGAGGGCTCTGGTGTGACACGGTCGAGGGCGGCGGAGGTGGGGGGGGGTTGGCATTGGCAGCGTTGGGGTGTAGAGACGGACGAGGATTTGGAAGAGTCAAGTGCTGCTGAAAGGGAAGTTGTTGGTGGTCTGCGGAGTTGCAGCAGCTGCCTCTGAAAACAAACGGAAGAAATAAGAGAGAAAGAATGGGGGGGGGGGGGGAGTCCGTTGCAAGGCGTGAGGACTCCTCACTTGTCCTCTCTTTAATCTGTTGGGAGAAGGAGACAGCGAGAGAGGGAGCGCTTGGCTGGAGCCCATGGGCGCTCCAGATCTCCCCCTACTTTACTCCGGCCAGCTTAAGTAGAAGTTCAACACCCCCCATGTCCCCTCCAGCTTCAGCATCCCTCCCCGCTCTGTATTCAGCGCTAGGTGCTGGAGTGACAACGAGCCATTCATTGTGGAGGTAGAAGGAAAAGACTGTGGATCTCTCCGGTGTCTTTTTTATTTTTGGGGGGAAAAGGAGGGGGGGGCAAAAAGGGCGGAGGAGAAGGGAGGGCGCATATTCCTGAAATACGACAGAAAAACAGCAGAAAGGGAAGGAGGGGTGAGTAAAAAAGTGAAGGAGGGAGGGATGGAAGCGCAGAAGGAAGGGAGAGGGAGGGGAGGTGGAGAGAGAGTGGGCTTACCATGCCGAATGAGCGAGAGAGGCGGAGAGGAAGCAGAGCTCTATCAGATGAAATGAGGTGGAAGTAATTCAGGCATTAATCAAGCCAGGGCAAAAGGGAGGGTATACTGTGTTTTCTCCCCCCTCTTTCGCTGCGGAACTGAAGGGCAAGGTGTGAATGAAGGAGCCGACAGTGGCCAGCAGAGAAGCACCACTGGGTCACAGCATCAAATCATGTCCGAGTCGAACGCCGTTGCTGCTTCCACCACGGACCAGGTCAGTTCTCGTCTTTCTGCCTGTCTTTTTTTTTTTTGTTAAACTCGGAAAAAGTCTCCCCGGACTTTGAAGACTTTGACGAGTAAGAAGTTGGGGTATATTATGTTTAGATCCTAATTCGGAAGTAGTTAGTGGAAGTTTCTAAGAGCAACTGAGTGTTTCTTGGACTATCAAAGCAATGATTGTTTTTCCCGGAGCTGCCTGGACAACGGTACAGGGTCCTGAAAGAATTGAATTCATCAAGACGAGCTATTGTCTACGCCGCCTTATTTTTCAGTGATCATTCAGGGGGTCTGTGACGACTCAATACCCCCCGCACCACGTGAGGAGGGGGACGCAGCTCTTTAAAAACCAGACCACGTGTGGCGGGCCCTGAAAAGTTTTTATAAGTAATTGCAGTGGGAAGTCCGGGCAGCGCTGTGAGGGATGGGGTTGGTAAGGAAGTGGGCTGGTCCGCCGTGTGTGTGAAAGAAGGGTAGAAAAGGACGATATTTATGCCCCCCCACCAACCCTCCTCCCGCACACTTTGGCACATACATCTGGACCGGCTCTGAAACACTCTGAAACAAAACCTCTGATGTGTTTAAGATAAGATATACCCTCCATTGTGCGAGGTGGGGTGTAAATAGCAAGTGTTGTGCATCCGACCTTGCTGCCGGCCCGTGTTGTTAGCCAAGTCCTTGTCGCCTGTTTCCAGCTGCTACTGTGGAGGCTGAGTCAGCGAACACACACACACACACACACACACACAGACACACACACACACACACACGCACACACACACAGAGGAACAGGCAGAAAACTTAGAGATGCACACCAACACAGCAGTCGCTCAAAATGCTCACGCACAAAATTCGCCGACGAATTGCGTCTGTAGGGTTGGAGATATTCGGGTGCTAATCCGCTGCTTCTGCTCCATAAAGATTTGTCACCATGTTGATCACAAAGCTTTGACTGACAGGAACATGTAGACGTTAAAAACAAACCGCAGCTGCTTCTGCACAATTCTGCCAATTACGGTCCGTAATTATTGGGTATGATCAGAAGAATCCCTGCAAAAATTCAAACTGGAAAGCATGACAGCGATTTAAAAAGCGCTTGGACAGTTTGTCTTGTTTCAGGCATCAAGGCAATAATTTTCTGAAAAGAGGTTTATTTTTAACTGGCCGTTGATCTCCACAATGATAATGATGACAGCTGAGACTCATCATATACGCAACTGTAAAGCCGTCTCCCACTCCACTCATTTCTCTGATTTTTTTTTTTTGTGTGTGTCTTTATCCACAAATACAATTTTCAACGCCAGTCCATTCTTCTTGTTTCCTCGGTCGCGGGTCACATCCTGCCTCTCAGCGGTGGACCCAAACTCACGGCGTTGGGACAATACCGTAGACATGCTTGACTAATAATTGGAGTAATAAGGAGTTCAGGAGGGTCTGGTAATTGCGAATGGAGTGCTGGTGATTGGTTGTGATGTTCTTGGACTGGATGAAAGGATCCGATCGGATGTTATTGTCCTGTTCCAGACAACAGGATTTGTGTGGATTTGGATTTGTCTTCAGGAGATCTTGATCTTTAAAGATAAGAGTGATTACGTAAACACTACTACATGCATATCTGTGAAAGTTGGGTTTGAAGAGAATTTTTTTTTAAAATTTGCAATATTTGGATTTAGGAATCTGAACAGTACCATTCCAGTCCAAGGATTTATCTTTTAATCTCTCCGTTTGTCTTTTTGTAAATTTGTGAAAATTACTTTTTGGAGTGTAAGTCCAAAAAAAATACTTCAATGAAACTTGACTAACATGTTGACAAAGTTTGGAATTGTTCTTTTTGTTGGTTAAAAAACACCAGAAATTGAAACATTATTATATTCCTAAAAAATTTTTTTTTTTTTGCAAAAATCTTTTTTACACATACACAAAAAAAACAAAAAAAAAATCAAAAATCTGTGACAATTCCTTCACATTCATAGTTTCAGCTAGAAATTCAATTTAAACTTTAAAACATCCACAAATATATTAAGAATAATTTACTCAGTCCATTTCATCAGTATGTTTATGCCGTCAATGTTTAAAATTCAATCAATTTCAAGAGTATTCCAAAAATTCCCCAATAAATCGTGCTCAATTCCATGTCGATCATTTTTATATTGAGAATTTGTGTCGGATTTATTTCTGCTGTCATAAAGATTAACAAATTTATAGTTTCAATAGTACTCAGATATGACCAGTCGTATCAGTATACCGTCACTGTGGCAACTTAATCTCAGTAGGGGATGCTCAGCAGATTCTGTGCGTTTTTTAGACGACAGACGGGTCATGTGTATTTAGCTCATGATGATATTTTATTAAGCGTGTGTAAAACATGCCACATTTACATGTAATCTCCGTGCAGACTGTATAGCTAGACCGTGAACACACTCATATTTTTATAAATGTTGCGAGGCGTTGTGTCGTCCTGTCTTTTCACATTCCGGTTTTTTTTTCCAGAGCAAAAAATGTGAACTTTTGAAATCCAGTCAAACCAAGAAGAGCTCAAATCCAATTTTTCGACCCAAACTTCGTCACCAAACAACCAAGAATAAGCAAAGCTTTTTGCCATATGAACTTTAATCATTTGCCTTTTTTTACTTATATTCAGGTATGTTGACTTTGATGTGAAACAATAGCAAATCAAAAATCTTTGTGGCGTAACCAGTAACCTGAGCATGAACCTTACCTTTCCTGTTCATGTCTATTACTGCAAACAGGAATAACCCCACATACTTCAACAATGATTTAACAGGGTGGTAATCATCTCTATGTGTAAAAAAAAAAGAAGAACATATAGTATAAAGCCCGGTTAGATGGATTAGACTCGCCGCTGATGGACGGTCCGTTCCATCCTCGACCCAGCAGGGGCTTAGGCACGCTCATCCTATCCGGGGGCAGGTGCTGCAGTTTATGGAGCGGAAGTACAAAGTCGCCGCGTTCACCCACTGCATGAAGGCTGATCCAGCCCGGGAACAGACGTGTGGAGACAGGAATAAATGGAGTATATACGTGTGCGCCCCCCGGTCCATCTCCCACCTTGGGTCTTGCCCTGATTTCACTAAGTTAAGCCTCTGGGATCACAGCTGCCTGACAGAAAACTGTACATTCAGGATTGGGCGGATGGGTCGCTGCAACGTTGACTGATGAGTTGAGAAGAACTGAAATACTTGTCAGTAGAGTACACATCTCTGTTAAGGACTGATCTTAGCAGATCATACCTCGAAAGCACGCGATTTGAACCAAGAGATCCAGATAACGATCTGGATCTCAGATGTCAGCGTTGTAGATATCAGAGTGTGGTGATCTGTCATCAACTGCAACCCAACTCCTACACAATTAGAAAACTGTCTGCCTGTGATTTTGTACATGATCCTGCTGACCAATGAACCAACCACGGGACCTGGATGGGAATAAAGAGATGGTAGGTGATTGGAGGACCAATGGGCTGGAGGGTATTGATCTACGCTGCACGTCAATGGCGGCAGGATGGTGGCACAGGGGGTACCACTGTTTATCTATCTATCTATCTTGTCCTTGTGCTAAGCTACACTACTGGCTTCTGACTGATAAAGTAAGAGAGTTAGCAAAAATAGCTCTGAAAGGTTTTTGTATTGACAGGTTTATGAAAGATTTGGATCTTTTGGAACAGACTTTAGTGGCCAAGACTGTCCACCATCCAGCTTTCTCAAGGAATCTTCTTCCCACAATGGCAGCGCTAAAAATGTCAGGGTTTCCGACTGGAATGGACAGACAGACATTTCTGGGGTTAAAGGTCCGACCCTTGAGGTGTTTCAACACCAGGCACTTTAATTTGGGTTACGGCGATGAGCGGCGATTCCATAAGAACAAGACTATTTCAGTCATTTATTCTTTTTCGGTTAGAATCGGGATCGACTGACCTGCAAACACGTTGGCGATGACAACAAACTATACGTCAGACTCCTCCCTACTTTAAATCTGCCACGCTGGCAAACGTGTCATTCACAAATATGAGGAAAATGCACACTTAGCTTGAGTTACCCTCCTCAGGCGACAGTCGCTCCAAGAATTTTGGGGTCAAGGCGAGGTTGGCCTTCTCGAAACCTTTGGTGTCACCGGTCCACATTTTTTCAACCTGAGGTCTTCTGCCTGACATGGAAGGAAAAAGGAATGAGGAGTGAAAGGAAAAAAGAAAGAGACCAAAAGATATGATGTACTTCAGAGTCCTAGCAAAGCTTTGCCCAGTGATCATCTTAGTGCCGAATTGTTTTAGTAGCCCCCGACCTTTGACTGTACCACCCCGCTGTGATTAGCAATTTATCCAAGTTCCTGGAACTTAAAAAAAAAAAAAAAAAACGGAACTAACTGGACTATTGTGGTCTATTCAGATGTGACTTCCTCTGTGAAATGGCATTAAGCCACTTGAGGTTCTCTAGCGAGTGAGGTGCTAAAGAGCACGGAGGGATATACATTCATATGAACTGGTGAAGGAATTAGAAGTCAGTGGACCGTCTGTCTTTCCGTCTCCCAGTCCTCTGTCTCATCAACAACTACGTTAAGTTTATTTTAGTTCAGTTTTTTTATTTTTCCTCTTTCCAGACATGTTATTACAACAGATTTCATTTTCATCAGTGTTGGAACATCAGCAACAACATCCGAAAAAAAAAAAAAAAAAAAAGGTTGACGGGTAGAAGCCATTGGCTTGTAAGGTTCCCGTCCCCCTAAATCAACAACATCTCTCTCATTGCAGCACATTGTCAACCAAATTCATACCTTGCATGTCACAGTTCAATATCAGTTATATTACTTTGGTGCATTGTTGTTTTAAATCGTCCATCCAGTCCAACTGGCGTGCATCGTTGCACACGTCTTTGTCAGATTTTGACAAGAGTCCAATTTAGTTAATGCTCTATTTGTAGCAGTCACAACATCTTGCATGCGCTTGGCTATTAATCCAGCTATCGCTCAACATCTCAGTTACTGCGCTACGGTTACAGTGACATTTATTCCGCAGGCATGACAACGTGAATTTTGATTAGCCATAACAATGCAGTCCTTTAACCATCATTTACGTCAGAAATATAACCTGGAAAAATCATGTTTTTAAAAGCTTTTTGAAACGCAGATGGAGTTCCCACACTCCTAACTTCATTATCCAGTTTGTTCTTAAGTTTGACTGCATGTGAGCAAAGTCAGCTTTATGAACAGATGAGGAAGAGGAGCTTTGTAGGTTCCAGGTTCACACAGTGAAACAGATTCATTACAGTGTACACATGTTGTTGAGATGCCTACGTAGGTGTGTACGTTTCACCCATCAAAGAGCAGTAAAACACAAACGCACCATCGACCCCAGACCAGGTTTCTCCTGATCAGCCGTTTGGTCACTTCACTTCAGACACTAACTATCTATTTTATTTTTATAAAGCGGGGAACTGGATGTGAAGAAGAACTACTCGCCCTGAGCTGTGCAGATAAAGATGGAGGTGACGGGTTCTTTCCTGGCCCATCTCATCATTCCGCCCTGGTAATTAGATGATGAGTTAATTAGCGTAACTAGTTAAGGAGTGTCTAAATGGAATGTGATTTGACAGGTTCTGTATTAGAGTTGATTATTATTCAGGTTGGCTATGCAGACGTACAATCAACTGTAATCGGCTGGATTCTTTTTCAAAACACTTGAAGAGTCTCTGATCCACCGAGATCAACGTAAATACGTTTATTACTTCTTATAAGGAGTTTACCCGATGGATTCTTTTCACTCCCCCCCCCCCCCCAAAAAAAAATCTTTGAAGGTTATGCATATTTATCCTGCATTTTAGTTTGGGAATTTCTGTGCATATAAAATAATTTGAATTCAATTTCGAGATATCTCTGGGTTCATTTTGGAAGAACAAGTTGCGTGGAAGATGCTGAATTTTTACCTCCTTGCATCACATGATCATGTCATCATGATCATGGGAGCTTTGGAGATATATTCAAATATTCAGAAAAGCGATTGATCAATTCCGCGAGCCGCTGAACGCCGGCCAGTTTTAAGGAATGTTTTACCTCCGTTGGTTTTGAATTCCGACAAACCAGACAGCCAACCCTGATCAGAATCAGATGAGGCATTTACACAGGTATGATTGGCGTTGGGAGTGCTGCGGTACGACTTTGTGGAACTGCGAGATGAGGTGAGGAGAAAAGGCTGATGAGGCTTATTCATCAGCTTTGTCATGGATTTGTAGGAAGCTAAAAAACCAGGAGAGAAAAGAGCTGATGATGAGGCTCGTTGTGGCAGCATGTTCGCCGGGTTAGCAGGGAACAGCGAGAAGGATGGGAGTGGTGGGGGGTAAAGGGGGGTGGGGGGGTTGATAATGCTCGGCTAGGCTGCATGTGTGTGTGTGCAGTGTGTGTGTTTGCACAGTCTTGTTGAAGCAGCACACTTGCAGTGTGAGGATTGAGGGCAACTCCACAGAGATAGTGCTCATTAATGCCGCCTCAAGTGAAGAGGGCCGAAACAATGAGGCAAAACAAGGACAAACAGCAGGAATGGATGCTGGACACTGATACGGTCCGTGTACGTACATGTATGTTCTGCTCGGAACCCAGATCAGCTGTTCCTTAATATATATCCGTAGAGTGATCATTATTCCCTCTCTATACAGGAACAAAATCGGACTCCCCCCCCAAAAAAACCCCAACAACCAGCTGACAGAATGAGGTCTAGAGTCGTCCACGTGAAGATGAGTGCGATTATTTTAAGAGTTTGGTCGGAGATACTTTTAGTAACCGTCTGCTCCTGGTTTAGATAAAGGGAGGTGACAGGTTGGGTTCCTTTGGTGGTTTACTCAAAACTAAGAGATTTCCATAAAACTTTGTGAAAGGATAGGAAGATTTTTATAGTTTGAGTGCAAAAATCAGGATAGTGATAGAAATATAAATAATATTTGGTTAGATCAGATTTATTTGACATGTATACTTTAAAATGCCATAAAATGTTTTGGTTAGGTTCGGTTAAGTTAGGTTAAGTTTGGTTTAGATTAGGTTACATTGGGTTACGTTAGATTAGGTTGGGTTAGGTTGGGTTGGGTTAGGATAAGTTAGGTTAGTGCTGCTTCAAATGTTTTTTCAGTGGTTAGGGAGGCAAAATCTATTTATTAAAACAAAGTGTTTAAGTCAAAGCAGATGGCCACCCACTACAAGTCTTGGGTTCTGCTCAAGATTTCTGCCTATTAAGAAGTTTTTCTGCGCCTTCATCACCAAGGTGCTTGCTCATGTGGGACAAGTTGGGTTCTAAAGGCCCAAAATCCTCCCGTTCTAACAGGAACCAGTAAAAATATTTGGCAATAATCGCTGCTCATCAGCAAATCTGTCAATCAACTCCGCAAGCTCCGCAATTAGCAAAGCAAACTGTGAAAAGATGTCGGCTCCCTGGCCGACGCCGTGGGAGCGAGGCGGTCTGACCACGGCGTTCATACATCATTGGCTCACACCGGCGACCTGATTGGATACCGTGTGTGTGTGTGTGTGTGTGTGTGTGTGTGGGATTGAGGAGGATGCAGGTGAACAGCTTGCGAGGGGAAACAGTTCCGCGGGCCAGCCTCGCGCATCACTTGACAGCCATGCCCGATGAAGGCCTACGCACAAATGAACTTGTTAAGCAGATGAGTGAACAAGCAGAGGAAAGGTGGAGGGGTGGGTAGGTTCCAGTTAGACCCTCCTCCCTACCCTGCATACATCATCCTCCCAGCATGCTTCTCTGTTTCAGCTCGCCTCTTTGGATACGTCTCCTTCCCTCGCTCTCGCGTTCAACTATTGTTTCGTCACAGAGCAACCTAATTCTGGGAAAATTATCTCCATGATGTGACAGGATGCTGTCACCCTTTGTTCACATGGGATAATAGGAAGGTTCTACTTATCCTCTGTGGATTTAAACTACATGATATCTCCAGGCGTCGTGCGTGGAGCCAGTAGAAACAGACAGGATTGAAATCCAGGGACAATCGATCCTATCTAAACACGATTGAGAACACTAAAAATACCCATCCATCCATTTTCTTGAAGACAAGACAATTACGGTCAACTCCCCTATCCCCGTTGACTACGGCATAGAGGTGGGGTACACCTTGGATGCTCCGCCAAGCGAATTGTTGGGCTTCCCAGCGCGCGTCCCATTATGTTCAATTTTTTTTTTTTTTTTTTTAATTAAGGAAAATGTCCTTGCAGTTCTTAGAACTTCTTAACTTTCTTTCTTCAGAGCCTGTTTGCTCCCGGTGGGGGATGACCCTGAAGTGACTTTAATTAATTGAACAAAAGTCATTTCTCAGCACCTGTATCCTTGTAACGCCTTTAAAAACTTGGAGACAAATGTCTGTCAAATGGGAAGTTAAAATACCAGCCATTGGTCAGCTGACGTCACCTCTCTGATCTTACTGGTAGAGGAAATGTAAACAGGAAGGTTCCTCTTGGAGGCCCGGACCTGTTCGGACCTGAAGGTGTGTTTAGGGTTCAGCTGAACTCAAATCAGAGTTCACGCCTGACAAATAGCACCTTACCAGGATTACGTCGATATATATTGATGATTTGGGGAATCTTAAGATCTAGAAGATCGTGCCACTACTGAACGTCATCATATTGCTCACAGATTCATGTTTAAGTCCCGCCCTCTTCTCAGTGCAGGAATGTTTGAACCCATTTTGGTTTCTCACTTTAAAAGGCTCACCCCCTGCCCTTTGACCCCACCACACGGAGCCTCCCTTGACCTTCCTTTACCACCACCCCCCCTCCCCTTCCTTTCTGTCTCACAAAGTTGTCCACATAACCGTCCAGCTCCTCCTCCTCCCCCCCGGTGGGATTTCTGTTCATCCCCCTCCTGTCGTATTTTTTTTTTGCCTTACGTATCTCAGATAGTTGAAGCCAGTCGTCGTCGGGCCTTTGGTGTTAACTGAGGTTCTGATGGTGCTAAAGCGTCGCTCTGCACCATGGAAACTTGCACTAAGGTAAGGATCTGGATCTGGTTTTCACAGGCGGGGGTTGTGTGATTGTAGCTGTCGCCATGTGATACCTAGCAGAGACAGAACCAGATGGACAACTTCGCTGGTTGACTTTGTAAGGATTTATCTCAGACTTAACTCCCATATCTGAAACAATATTGAATTATTTCAGCTTATCTCAGATTTTTTTAACTGCCGGTATAAACGTCAAAACTTTATTTGAAGGGTTTATGTTACCTCTACAGGCTGCGGACTCTCTTGCTCTCATGTCGCTACTTGTCCGTTTTTGAAAGATGCAAAAAGTGTCCAATCATATTTAATGTCACAAAAAAAATTTGGTATTTACCTTACATCCCACAGCCCACATTTGATATTACCTGAGCTTTGCACAAGGAAGTCATCGGATTTGTACATTTAAAGAGATTATTTGGAGTCGTTCTGGATGTGAATTCGTATATTTCCAGGTTGCAGTTTTAGATACGTCAAATAAATTTTGCAGTTTTTTTTTTCTCCAGAATCCGCTGTTGAATTGACTTCCTGTGTTTTGTGGTCGTGCAATTTCAACCAAAGTATGCAGGAGTGTGTGTGTTTTAAAGCACGTCGACGACTGTCAGAGTACGAGCTGATGCAACCTGTACATGACCCCTTCCGTCTAACCCATCCTTCATCTCAATTTTCTCTCCTCCTCCTCCCTCCCCACCTCCAGAGACACACCAGCCATTGGTTTCAATTAATCAGCCGTGGAGGGGGGTTTATTCAGTCCTTGCCCAATGGGATCCTTTGGTATGTGGCCCCCAATGGTAGCAAGGTTGAGAAGCCGCGGTCCACGCTGTCTTTAGGCCCATTACTCTCACCTCACAGCCCACCCATAAAAGAGCTTTGAGCCGTCTGTTTCTGGGGGGGATCCGGTGGGCTTTTTGTCCCACAGTGGACGGCTGCAGGCAGATATGTTTACTAAACTCCATGAGGGGGTGGATTGGGGGAGATTACGTGTGCCACTTTGAAAAAAAAACAAAAAAAAAACGCCTGATTTTTTTGTGCGAAATAACAACATGTTTTCTTTCTTTGCTCGCTTCACGGGCGAGATCCTTTTGGAACGGTTGTTTGTCTGCAGGATTACCCCCCCCCCAAAAAAAACAAAAACAAAAAACGACCCCAACGGTTACAATTTGTTGGACGAGTCGGTGAATTAAAAGAAGCGGATCCCCATTCAGGTTCTTTTCTATACATTTGTTCGTTTCTTAGAAAAATTTAGCATCTTGATGGGAAAACTGTCACCAGATTTAGAAATCCGCTCAGTCATGTGATCACGACTCCTAATGAATTCACAACTCCCAAACAGAACACCTCAGAACGCCGGGTTGTCCGGTGCTCGTGTTCATCGATATATACGTAGGGGAAACTTTCACGAGATGCGGATACCAGCAGGTTTTTGTCTTTTTCAAATCATCCATTTTATTTAAAAAAAACCACACACACTGATAAAAAACACTGCTGCGCCGACGGCTCGCTGTGTGTCGAGGTCGAGTGTTGGCTGAGGAAGTGTTTGACCAGGTGTTTCCTCAGGTGTCCTTCTGACCTGGCTATTTCTCCAATTCACTGTCTTGTGGTGTGTTCAAATTCACCAAAATTTGTTTGTTTAACCCCATTCCTACAGGGCTTTGTTTTGTCATTTTTGTTTGATTTCATTGTCACTGGCGGTCGGATCATCTCCCGTTGGAGCTTGTCAAGTCCAGCCGATGCTAACATGCTATTAAAAAGAAGTTTCAGTATTTTCTGCACTATAATGCGCAACTAAACGCCTTTAATTTTCTCAAAAACTGACAGTGCGCCTTACAATCCAGTGTGACTTATAAGAAAAAACATTTTAAAATAGGCCATTCACTGAAGATGGGTTCTCAGCTGTCAGCTGTAACCTCAACCCCCACACTGTTGCCCATCTGGTCAGCAGCCTAGATAGCAATTCATTGAAGGTGTGCCTTATAGTCCAGTGCGCCTTATGGTCCAGTGTGCCTTATAGTCCAGTGTGCCTTATAGTCCGGTGCACCTTATAGTCCGGTGCACCTTATAGTCCGGTGCGCCTTATAGTCCAGTGTGCCTTATAGTCCGGTGCACCTTATAGTCCGGTGCACCTTATAGTCCGGTGCGCCTTATAGTCCAGTGTGCCTTATAGTCCGGTGCACCTTATAGTCCGGTGCACCTTATAGTCCGGTGCGCCTTATAGTCCAGTGTGCCTTATAGTCCGGTGCACCTTATAGTCCGGTGCGCCTTATAGTCCAGTGTGCCTTATAGTCCGGTGCACCTTATAGTCCGGTGCACCTTATAGTCCGGTGCACCTTATAGTCTGGTGCACCTTATAGTCCGGTGCACCTTATAGTCTGGTGCACCTTATGGTCCAGTGCGCCTTATGGTGCGGAAAATACTGTATTTCCTGTTATGCATCTATTAAGGAAACACAATACAGAGCGATTATGTTTCCTCACCCTGGTCATTAAATGTTATTTTTTGTAAATCGCATTTACACGACGTATTATCTTTTTCCTTAACGCCACATTGAACCAGACGACCATCTCTGTCGAGCTTTTCCCCCGCCAAAGTCGACCCCAAACGGACGCGACCCGACACACGACCTGCTGCGCGTTTCCTCGTCAACAACACGTGTTGCCGACGTCCCAGTCCGTCGCGCCTGCACACTCCACCGGCCTTTGTCGTCCCAAACACAGCGGGATTCAAACATGAACCCGGACACACACACAAAAAAAAAGCAGGCAGCTGTGCGTCGGTTGTTATCATTTGTCCGTCTTTTGTCTCACTCATTAGCCATGCTTGGCGCCACTTCAGAGATTAAATGTTTTGCCGCGGGAAGGATGCTTTCAATTGCTGTGGTTGTGTAATGATCCGGGAGAGGCCACATGTTTTTCAGGCTCGCCGCAGGACCTGAAGCCCTGCGGGAGTTTCACCTGATTATGATGGAATGGAACTGATAACATTATGCACAAACCGCGCTTAGCCTGTGAAAACGTCACGGACGTTTGAGCTGTAGCGCTAAACACAGCTGGGAAAACACGCCGACATGTCCATGCTGCAGCGACCTCACGGTTCCAGTTCCACCTCTTTAGTCTGGGTGCAAAAATCGGAACAATTTCTTTCGTGGTTGCAAAGTTTGTGAAAACCTAAGGTAGACTTGATCATGTAGTTCCCTGTTTTGTTGCGTTGAAGCGAAATACTTACTGGTTCATACAGTCAGCAGCAAACTTTAACCACAACTTTCCTGTCACGTCTGAAAGGTGTCGTTTAAGGTCACGGTAATCCTGCTGTCTATGAAACTCACACAAATCAAAAAAGCAAAGACAGAAAACGCCACATTGAACCAAGGAAAAAATCCTGCCAAACATACTTATCCTTTATTAAATTCTTCTAAATACTGGTTCGTCTTGTGTTGTTTATTCTATGAGGTTAAAAAGGACTGTCTGCTCAGATATTTGGTGGTAAACGGTCTCTTGTGGTTCCAGCCACATGGAATAAAACCAACCAGACCTTTTTCCATTTTTAGTCTAACACTTTTCTTCTCAGCACATCAAGGATAATTAATGTTTCCTAAATCTTCACTAACCCCTATTATTATTTCTGTTATTTTACAGATCCTGTAGGTGTGAAAGCTTCAAGTGGTTTGCTCCAAAATAAACGCGCTTTCATTCTGACATTTGATTTTGTTTTGTTTTTTGGGTTTTTGAGTGTATTTTATTTTACCCCGACACGACTCCAGTTTGTCCTACAGCCGCCCGTCATTCACTTTTAATACGTTCGGATGTAAATGATCATAATTAGCAGCATGTGTTCCGCTTTGGGCGCACGAGTGCTTTCACGTGCGCCCGGACAGACGGACGAACGGACGGACGGATGGATGGACGGGCGGACGCAGCTGAGGTTACGAAGGGAGGTCAGGAGTGAGGGACCATCTGATGCCAGCAGATGGAGTGATGGAGGGAGGAAGAAGAGGAGAGAGAAGGATGAAGCTACGAGTCGAGACGACAAGACCAAATGTTTACAGGCTGTTCTCGAAGCGCCCGTTTCACTTCCCATCCCGTCTGCTCCGGTGGGCCCGTATTAGAATAACGTACAAGAAAGTGTGTTCATGAATTATTCACCTCAACACGAGCAGCAAATCGGACCGAACAGGATGCCTTCTCCTCCTTTTAGCGCCACCTGTTCTAGTGTAAACACAACCGGAATCGACAAATCCGAATGAATTTCTCTTCTGAACCAGAAGAATGAACGCAAGAAATGAGACCGTGGTAAAAAGTAAACGTCGTGAAGTTTCCCGTAAACGTGTCGGCGTTAAAAAGTCGCGGTTTGATTCGTCTCGACGGACCTGCAAACCAAGCTACCGATTATCAAAGTATCTGATTATTCAATTATCCATCTCTTTCTCCCTCTCTCTCTGCAGAACGGAGCAGTTCCAGGTGAACCAGTGAAGAAAGATGAAAACTCCCGCAGAGGCAACTGGGGCAACCAGATTGAGTTTGTCCTCACCAGTGTGGGCTACGCCGTGGGTCTGGGGAACGTCTGGAGGTTTCCCTACCTGTGCTATAGAAATGGAGGAGGTATGGAAATCTGAGCTGAGCTTAGCTGATTTATCGGCGTATTAGAGGACCGTAACTTGACCAAGGAGCTGGTTGGTGACGTCATTGGGGTAATATTTGGATGTATAGCAAACAATCTTGGTTTTAAACCTTGTGTTTGTACATCTGTTGAGTGTGTTATCTTTGCAACCACCTGATTTTATGAATGCAAGATATACATGAAGCCCGATAGCTTATCGGCAAGATAATGAGGAATTCCGGTAGCAGAAAGAGAAATGGATTGATGGACAAAAGCCTCACAAAGCGTGTTCAGTCTGCTTGTAGCACACTATAGCTATACGAATTGTTCATATTTTCATCCACCCACATAAATACGTAGGAGACTCACACCCTTATGGCGCTATGTCTGGTGGATTTATCAGAAGTAGGATTGTTTCAAACGGTTTCACTGCGTGAACCTGGACTGTTTCACTGTGTGAACCTGGAGTGAATGACTGAATGTGTGTGAAAACGCCACCCATTCATTAACATTAATTCTGTCGTTGTGACACACCCATCCTTTCAGTTATTGGGGGTGTGGTCAATATTTGCCTCATTGATAATGGATTATGTCAGCTACCTACATCAGTTCCTGATAGATTGATTGTTTTTGTGATGGATCTGCTGGCTGGGATCAGCTGTATCAGTAGAACTATGACACACATGTACAGCATGGAAATCTTTATATAGTGTGTATTTTTGTGAAGTAGAACATCTTACATAATTAAAGAAGCCAGATCAGTCATCATCAGTCTGATTGAACCTTCATTTCCAATCAATTCGGCTGCCATCAGCAGCTCACCCTTGACGCACACGACTTTCTATCCTTGTAAGTGTAGTTATTGCTAACTAGGGTGTGAAAGCTGTTGAAACGTGCTCAGAATGAATCCAGCTGCTACTTCCCGACTATTTTCAAGCTCTGCAGCTGTCAGTTTGTTTTAGTCCGTCTTCCTTTGGGTCAAACTGATCCTTAAAGATTAGGTGGAATGTGCTCTGAAACGCACTGTATATCTGCTGTTAACTATAATGAGAATCATTTAGCTGCCAACATCTGACCTCTCGTTGGATTCTGTCCTACTTCAGTTCTTGTTTATGCTGCAAATACGTTTGTATTAGTGTTACATATGCAGAAAAGTCTTACAATAATGCATACACAGCTGCAGAACGCATAGAATGATAAGGTCATGGTATTTGTAAGGTATCAGCTGGTTGCAGTAAGCAACCTAGTTAACGTACACATTAAAAACCAACTGAGAGTTGCTGCACCACTGACTCAGCTGCACATTGGTTGACCTCTATGCTCTTGCAGGGCAGTGACAGATGAGGTTTAACTTTTTAACTCCACCAAGAACTTGTGGTTTTGTTGGGCATTGACTTGTTTCTTTGCTTGGTAGCTTAGATTTTAGTTCAATATGAGGTATAGTATGGCCCGTGCAGCAATTGATCAGACTTTGGTGGTGGTCTAGTTTGCTTAGTATGGCGCTAGTCTGCAGCCCTGTTTGTGATATTGCTCTTTGCAGATGATGTTGCTCTCTACCCACGATCTTCAGGAGCAGAGCAGTGGTTTGTAGGACCTCAGAGTCTAAGGTCATGCTTACTGGAATTTGATTGATGGATTGGGGGGGGGGGGTGGAGTCATACTGCTACACAAAGGAAGATGGAATATTGATGTTTTTCTTGAGATTGACAGGTGGTTTGGGGTTTTCAGCGGGTAATAAGTTTCACCACCTGCTCCCAGTTCTCCTGAAAGCTGGTGTTACAATATGTTTGGTTTGCTTATATGTAAATCTGAATTTTTAAAAATCTTTTACTACAGATAGGTCATGTAACCAAAAGCATTCCAGAAATTGGTTCAAAAGTGGCCATGGTAATATGGTGAACCTGCCTGAAAATTTTAGTAAACCAACAAACTTTTAACGTCATATTGTAGAATTTTTTTTGTCTGTTGGTGCTTTTGCACCGGTTGAACTTCTTGACCAACTCACTGGATGTCTGTCCTGTTGTCTCTCCCCTTCAGGTGCCTTCATGTTACCGTATTTCATCATGCTTGTTTTCTGCGGCATACCCCTCTTCTTCCTGGAGCTGTCCTTTGGTCAGTTCGCAAGCCAGGGATGCCTGGGAGTATGGAAAATCAGCCCAATGTTTAAAGGTTAGTGTCTAACAAATCTTATTTTCTTACACGCTGGCAACACGTTTAGAGACACTACAGTGAACATGCACCTTAACTTTGATCAGTCCTTAACTTCGGATGTAAGGGAACACCTTTTCCACCTCTTGCAGGACTGTTGTTCACTGATTGCTTCAAATCCAAGTTCAAAAATATTTTTCTCTTCACCTTGTCTTCTTTCTTTAGGTGTGGGCTATGGCATGATGGTTGTGTCGACCTACATTGGGATCTATTACAACGTGGTCATTTGCATTGCCTTCTACTACTTTTTCATGTCCATGACAAACTTGCTACCGTGGACCTACTGCAACAACCCCTGGAACACGCCGGACTGCAGCGGGGTAGTCAGTGGCAGCAATCATCTCAACTCCACCCTGGCTAACACCACCACCAACCTGATAGCTGGAGTGTCTGAGGTGGTCAACCGCACTAAGAGGACCAGCCCCAGTGAGGAGTATTGGAAGTAAGTCTCTGTAGTGCATCAATGACAATGACTATCTTTCAGGTCCGATCAGAAACACTCAACCTACATGTCCCGAACGAAAAGGTGGAGGTAGACCTGAAGATTTGGGATTTAACCTCAGTTGACTCAGCGCCGAAAATGAAACAGCCTTAAGTCCCAACAGATGATTGGAATCTATTGTATGTTTATTTAACCATAATGTTAAACAATGTCAACTGCTCTTAATCATTGGAAAAGAACTTGACGCCATTATCAGAGTTTACAGAACAAATTGAACTCGGACTGGTGTTGATTTTTCAATGTGGATCGTAAATCTTCCCGGTCTGTTTCAGACACTATGTGTTGAACATCTCTGATGACATTGGGAACCTGGGAGAAGTGCGTCTCCCCATCCTGGGCTGCCTGGCCGTGTCCTGGATTGTGGTCTTTCTGTGTCTCTTTAAGGGCGTTAAGTCGTCTGGAAAGGTCAGACACACACATTGACACACATTCCTATTCACACACACTCTTGTTAACAAATGTCTGATTAATCCTACATGTGTCCAGGTGGTTTACTTCACAGCCACCTTCCCCTATGTTGTTCTGACCATCCTGTTCATCCGGGGCATCACGCTGGAAGGCGCCATCAACGGCATCATGTACTACCTGACCCCCCAGTGGGAGAAGGTTCTCGATGCAAAGGTATAAATAACGTGACAACAGAGATGGATTCACCTTGTTGTTTCCGATCTCCGTCTGAATGCCCGTTTGTCATTGCAGGTCTGGGGAGACGCTGCTTCACAGATCTTTTACTCTCTGGGTTGTGCCTGGGGGGGTCTCATCACCATGGCTTCCTATAATAAGTTCCACAACAACTGTTTCAGGTTGGTTCCTTAGACGGGATGGCAAAAATATACATTTTCCAAGGGTGTCAAACTCGTTTTCACTGAAAAACACACTTTTGACCTAGTTATTTTTAGACCTCTGACCTTTCATGCTCTCGTGGGCCACACAAAATGTTGTGGTGGGCCACATTTGGCCCCCGGGCCTCAAGTTTGACACATGTGACATTTGCTATCTTAGAAGAACCTGTGCGAGGATGCACGCCTCCTACCTGAGGAAAGACGGCTGCTTCCTATGAGTGATGGAGAAAGTGGGGGTAAAATAGTCCAATTCAAGGTGTGGAAGGAGATGGAGGGAGGTGGATTGGGGTAGAACAGCAGGAGCGATAGAGATAAAGTGTTTTAGATCTGTGTTTGGTGAGCGGCTGTTCTGTACGTGAATGCCAAGGGAGCGAGGGAGAAGGCGAAGAGGACGAGATAAAGAGAGCTTGTCTACATAAACTGGCGGGTCAGGAAGGAGAAAGTCTGAAGCTGTGAGTCACTCCTCTACCAGGAGGATAGGTGGTGCTATCGGCTCAGACGGCTGCAGGAGGCGTAATCAGCTTGTGTTTGGCAGCTCCGTCCCTGTGGAGTCACCCTCTGCACTCCTGAATGCAAGACTGAAAGCAGGTGCAGGGGCTGGCTGGTGGTCTGGAGCTGAAGTGGGGTGGGGTGGGGGTGGGGGGCATCAGAGACGTCCTCTGTGATAAGTCTGAACAGGTGCCGCCAAACAAAGTCTCAGGCAGGGAGGAAACGTGAAGGTAATTTGAAGGGGAATGAACGATCTGGATCTCGCTGATTGGCTGTATTTACCAGAGGTGACGGGTTTGAGTAGCGACTTAATGACATCGGCGATTCACGCTAACAGCACCCAGATTAAAGTGTAAGAAAAACAAATCTAGCCAGGACTACAGGTGTATTTCTCAGGAAACACTAAATATACCTTTTCCTTTTTCCACATTACTCAGTTTATTCTCAAATGGCTCAGGGTGAAACAGTACGCTTTGAAAATAGCACGAAATTAAAAGACTCCGGAGACCGAGTCCCGAATGACAGAACAGTCTTTCCTGGTACCTTCATTGTGCCGATGAAAACTTGCTGATGTTCAAAAACTGCAAACTGCTAAACAAGTAAGAGCCGATCAAAAGGTCATCCAACAATGATCAATTTACCAGAGTTGGAGAGGAAGAACGTTTCACTTCTATATTTTACCAGCACTAATAATCCACAGTAAAATGTTGTACATTTACAGTGAAATCTGTGAATACTATGCTGCCGTATTGAGGTCATACAATGACATGCTGTAAACTGCAGTTTTACAACCCAAATGCCAAAAACAAAAATGCTGATTGCTCTTATGATGACTCAACTCTAGTTAGCCTGGTCCATCTGTACACATACAGTAGAGGAGGTGTGGTTTACCGTTTATACGCAAACACGGACCAGTTTTCTGACATCTCACATGCTTTGTAGGACCATTAAAGGTGTGCGTCTGACAAGTTTCTCTTTATTGTTGGTTTGGTCTCATTTTGTTGTAATTCTGCTCAGATAGTTTATGATCTGTTCATATCAACACTAAATATACCTAAAAATACCTCAAATATCTCAAAGTGTTTGATTGCACGAAAGCCGAGTCTCTAGGATGAGATTATCTTAGTTCAGCTAACATTGGAACCCAACACACAGCCATCCACTGACACATGAATTGCAAAAATAGCATTTTATCCTCACTGTAGACGTGTTAGCTAGCAAATCTGGAAAGGCAAACAGTCCATTATGGCCGCGCCGCGATGCCGCCACTAGCTTAAAAATTAACACATTAAACTCTTTAACAATTAAACTAAAGGAAATATGTCACCGTTCTATGGGGTGAGTGAATGAGATTATTCTGTTTTGTTCACACAATAACCTGTCACGACTCCACCTGATGTTTAACACAGTAATTGAGTTAAACACCTGATGTGTAGCTCAATTATGGGTTAGAAAGTACTTAAAGGAAAGTACTTTCTAAGCACCAGTTTAGATAATTATCCCATGTGTTCATGTTATTCTTCTCGTCTTTGTCTGTTACAGAGACAGCATAATCATCAGCATAACCAACTGTGCTACTAGCGTCTATGCCGGATTTGTCATTTTCTCCATCCTGGGATTCATGGCGCACAATCTGAACGTCCCCGTGTCGGAGGTGGCCGACCACGGCCCGGGATTGGCTTTCGTGGCCTACCCAGAAGCCCTCACTCTGCTCCCAATCTCACCTCTCTGGTCATTGCTCTTCTTTTTCATGCTCATCCTTCTGGGACTGGGAACACAGGTGAGATTAACACCCGCATCTTGTTCAAGAAACAGTTCCCCAGAGATTGACACTTCCGTCTATTTCAATTTACCCACATTATGATGCTGGAAAATCAGGAAAAGACTGAAACCATAAAATACTTTTGATAATGGAATTTCTAAAAAAACAACAACAACAAAAAAAACAACCAACATTGTATGCACGGATACCGCTAACTTTCTGTTTCTGGTTTGTCAAGGTTTGCATGTCATTCATGGTCGAACGATTCAAATGGCACTATTACCTCTCATTTAGCGCCATCTACAGGACAAAAGTTTAAATCCAGATCAGACTACTTTGAACGGGATCTAATTTCTCCTTTGTTGTTGAAGTTCTGTCTGTTGGAGACTCTGGTGACGGCCATTGTCGACGAGATCGGCACAGATTGGATCATGAAGCACAAGACCGTTGTCACGCTATCGGTGGCCATCACTGGGTTTTTACTGGGCGTGCCGCTAACCACGCAGGTAAACCCAATCCCATCCAAGTTCTGTCTTCCTGTAACAGAACTATGGTTTTACCCTCATTGTGTTTCATGTGCAGGCGGGAATCTATTGGTTGCTACTCATGGACAACTACGCTGCCAGTTTCTCATTGGTTATCATCTCCTGTATCATGTGCATCTGCGTCATGTATGTTTACGGTAAGGACGGCTATCTGATCGATCTCGAGAAAGGTCGTTATACTCAGGTCTGACAATACCGGAACTACCGAACGCTGACTTGTCTGTTGGTTTTGGCGGCAGGTCACATTAACTACTTCAAAGATGTTGAGATGATGCTTGGCTTCGCTCCTCCTATCTTCTTCAAGGTGTGCTGGAGATTCATCTCCCCCGTCATCATTTCCGTAAGTAAACACACCGCTGTCCGACCATTGGCCCAGAACATGTAGTCCAAACTGTACGTGAGTCCAGCCACGGTTCTGGCCTCGTTTCTTCAAAACTGTGATTGATTCTAGACGTGTGCATTTCCGTGAAATAGTGGGATGGATAAATCATAGCTTGGATTTTAAACCGGTGTTTACATCGTTCTATAATTATAAGATAAGAAAGATGAGACTTTATGGTCTGTTCACACGGGAATTTGTCTCGCAATGCAAGCTCCGACGATCTTCAACGATTGAAGTTCGATATTAAAATAGTATGACTGACAACGGACATTTAAAATTTCAAACACGCATCCATTACATGAAAAGAAGTTTGAAAAGAATGAGCGCTGACCCACATTTGAGCCACCATCAACACTAATCTGGACGGCTTTATTTCCTATATAACCCCATAAATACAAGTCTTCCGGGACACTAAGCTGTTCCCTAAGTAGTCGGCTAAGCTTTTGAAACAACCAAGAAATTCATTGTTGTGGAATTCTGGTCTGATTTTCGAGCTCTTTTGTTTCATTTCACAGATTAATGCCGTGATCTTTCAGCCGTCTGCTAGAACAGCAGTCTGGAACAGCCATGATAAATACCTCATTAAGTCATTGAGAACCTCCATCAAAGAGGTTGTGTTTTTACCCGTGTTCGTTAGTCGGTTGTCTGCAAGACTACTCAAGACTATCATCTTTGTCACTTTACCATTTTTGGGATTACTTGATTCCATCATCTCTGACCCTGTCCTTCATTCAGATCAATATTCCTGAGATGTAGCCCTTCAGAACTTCCCTTGACTCTTCATCATTCCTGTTCTTCTTCTGTCCATGCAGTTCATCCTGATTTTCACGGTGATCCAGTACAAACCCATCACCTACAACGACTACGTCTACCCCGGCTGGTCCCTGGCCATCGGCTTCTCCATGGCTTTATCCTCGGTGGTCTGCATACCCATCTATGCCATCTACAAGATCTACAGGTCCCCAGGCTCCACCTTCAGAGAGGTGCGACTGTTTGTGATTGGTCGAGACTCTTGATGATTGATCTGTTTGCGTTACATAAAAAAAACCCTGCAATTGTTGTCGTGTCAAGTTTCACAGGTTTCGACATCAACAAATGTGACAACAGTTGATTTACTAGAAACATAATATCAAATGTTTTTTACCTGAGAAGCGATTTTTGAATATATATATGTACATAAATCAATCAATCAATCAATCAACCTTTATTTGTATAGCGCTTAATCACATCAGCAGACATTTCAAAGCACTTTAACAGACAGAGAAATCCTCCAGAGCAAGTATAAGCGACAGCAGCAGGGAATAACTCCCTCATTGAGGAAGAAACTCCGGCCAGGACCCAGAAACTATGAAATTTTATATATAAATCATATGTATTAAGGAATAAATTGATTTCTCTGCATGCTAACACTGCTAACGATGTGTCCCTTCCCTCAGCGGTTGAAGAACGCATGCAGAGCACATCCAAAGTGGGGCCCCGCCCTGCAAGAGCACCGGACAGGCCGCTATGCCCCCATGGCCCCCGAAGACACTGCGGAGGCTCGTCCTCTCAAGGAAAAGGAGGAGCTGAAGGAGGAGCTGAAGGAGGAGGAGAAGGAAAGGAAGGATGAGATCAGCCTCACCATCCAGGGAAGCAACGGCTCGACCAACACACACAACAACCCCAACCCCGGCGTATAGATGGCCCCCGTCATCCGGGCGTATCCCCATCCTCCCCCTCACGACATCCTTCTCTTCCTCCCTTCCACCCCACTTTCCCACAGTCCACTGTGGGGGAGATCCCATTCGCTGGAGACCTTTACATATTGTAAGGGCTTATTATATCTACCCTAACCTCGTCTATCTGTGTCGTCTTTAGAGAAACCAGGAAAACAAAAGGAAGAAAACAAAATTGGGGTCATCATCCAAAAGATTTGTGTGAATGTTTTAGCGCGCGTGTGTGGGTGGGTTGTTAATTTGTTACACATAATTTAATAATGTTTTTGTTTTTTTCCTTTTGCGTTGTTTTTTTTTTTTTTTTTTTTTGTAAAAACGTGTACATGTCATCATCATCATCATGTTCCCGTTGGAGGTACCGTAGATTGCGATGCTGTTTGTTTTGCGCATTGCAGCCGCGCCGTTTCACCTTCATCCTCTTGTTTTTCGGAGTATGTTTGATTTGTAGCAGCAGTGATTTGACAGCCGGGGACTCGTTGTGGCTGGAGGTTGACCTGCGACGGTTAGACGATGCTGAGAGATGTCTTCATCCTCACACTACATGTAACAGCACACAGTGACCTCTGCTGTAGTTGATCTAGCCTAAGCCTGTTTTTATGCTGCTTCTTCTTTGAAAACACTTCAAGAGCACAAATATTTAACAAAGATGGAAACAGACATGCTGATTTTTCTTCCTTCTAACTCTTTCCACTCAAGTTCAGACAAAAAAAAAAAAAAACCAGCGTTCTGGACTGAGGTTTTGTGATGCTTATGTTTTTAGCGAGAAGGAATCCCGTGCCCATAAGCCGTGTTCAGATGGCAGCCATTCTTCTTTGACGCGACAGAAACTCGCGTTTCTGACCTCACCGTGCTTCTTCATCCAGATTATCTCTAAAATGTAATACTCTTTACGGAGATCAAGACCCACTGTGAAAATCCATGCAGCAGTTTTTGTGTAATCCCCTTATACACACGGGTGAAAACAAGCTCCTCAGCCGAGGTAACAAACTGGATTAACGTCAACTAGTAATAAAGCACAACTCGTCTTCATTAACCTGAACCGTTTGCTGACATCAGCGTGAAATGGGTCCATTTTCTTAAACCTGGAAGCAAAAACACCACTGGATTCAATCAAGCTAGTAATTTATATTAGCTTATTCACTGGCTTCTTCGTGCCACACAGAATAATAATCTAGGAAAATGTTTAAAATGCACTTTTTGTGCTGGAAGTCATCTGCATAAAGATTACAAAGGAAATGTGTTCTGGTTAAATTGCATGCATAACCGGAACGTTTCCGCGACGCTGCTAACTCAACCATATCCAGCACTCTTTGTTTTCAGGCTCAGTTGGTCCAAGCCTCTACTTCTGTTAACTTAATCAAATGATCAAGTTAGCCAGGCAGTGGTTGAATGCTAATAAATATTAGCTAATGGGTGAAATGTTATATGAACCTTTGTCCTTTCAGATTTATTTTTTTTTCAATAGCTGTAAATGGGGAATCTGGAAATACATGTAGTCCTCAACTTACAAACATACTGCAATTGGTTCTAAATGCTAAGTTGTTTTTTATTCAATTTCAATCTATAATTGCCATTTGAGGCCATTTAAAGGTCATTACTACTCCAAATGTGAAAGTACTATTCCCTAAGACTTATCATAAACTATTACAACATATTAAAAAAAAACTGTACAGTACTGTAGGCTTTTAGTAGTTTCTTGAATCAACATTAGAGAAACAGGCATGCGTCTTTGCCTCTGATCAGCGATCCAAACGGCCAGAAATTTTTCCATAATTTCTCTCTTTTCTTGGAGATAATTGTCTCGTACCATCGACACAGCACTTTTCACGTGTTCCATTATCAATCGTTAACCAATTCATGCCTAAAATGCGGTGAATACATTGACTATTTTCTCAGCACCCATCAGCTTTTTGATAATGGAAGCCTTTGTTTCCGTTGATATAGCCTGGTGTTTCTTACCACGATCACTATCCTCACTCGTCTTGTGCTTTTCACCAATACCATTAGCAGTAGCTGTTGCTTTATCAGCCATTATAAATGGCAAAAAAAAAATGGGAGAGACAAGAGTTGGAGCTGCGCACATGCGGCGGTGCTGCTATTCGACAATAATCAGATATTGCAACGCGCATTTGTTCGTATCTCCGAAAGTTTGTGAGTTGAATGTTCGTAAGTTGAGGACTACGTGTACTAACTCAAATAATTTCTTCATATGTTATCTCACCATGACATAGCATTTGAGCTAACGTGAGAGGAGAAGGGCCGCCATGTGAGTTTGGCCTATTTCTCAGGGTCCAGGTGAAGTCAACCTCAAGCCTCTGCTAGCTTGTGGAAACCAACTGATTTACCTAGGAAAAAACAAACAAACACAAACCGGTGGATGCAACTCTAACCAACGGCGTGTTCACACCAAACACAAAGCAAATTTTCACATTTGCACCGCGGCATTATTTCAGTTCACTTCCATCTCTTGCACAAGTGGCCAAAACCCAGTAGTGTTTTTGGGGTGATTGATTCGGATCAATCCGTAGAGCTACAATAGGCTTGTTCGTGTGAATCGTATCGCAAAAATCATTCGCTTCGCTACCTTAGGTCTTCCAGGCATTGGTGTTGAGTGAAATGCGTTTTGGGGGTGTGGTCTATGAAGGAGGATCCGTGGTAGAGGAGCTAGCGACAGGTGCGTCGTTGTCCGTCTCACGTAGGTTTTTTGATACCGCGTCCAGAGAGTCGGCGGACCCTTTAATGTATTTTAAACTTTTGACGGATGGTGAGACAGATGCAGCTTGTTTTTTCAGGATAACATTAAGTGTTAAACGTAGCTGTGTAGCATCTTGTTAGAAATCCACTTTTTTTGCCTCTCATTATTGTAAAGTAACTTAGTAAATAATTATAAAGACAGCCTGTGTTTATTTTGTACAAAAAGCAAAACAAAAAACCTGTCAGTGATAATTAACTATGTTTACCATTACTCGTGTGTGACTTTACGTCACCGTTGTGTCGCAGAGTTCGATAAGACGTGACGGTGACCATCTGATCGGAAAAGCATCTGGAACAAATACAATTGTGAGATATATATAAATATATATATATATATATATATATATATATATATATATATATATATATATATATATATATATATATATAATTTTTTTTTTTTTTTTTAGTAAGCCATCATCTTTTTTTCTTTTTTTTTTAACGCCTGGAGGTGAGATGCTTTACAGGCAGGGAGGATTCTGGGATTGTGTCTGACTGTAACAAAGTTCCAGTCGATTAGCGAGCTGTCAAATCACCTAAAAAAAAAGAAAACGACATACGACGTTTTAAGGGTTTTAAGCACAATTTCAGAATTTCACCACTCCCCTCCTCCCCCACAAGTGATTTATTTTATTTTTTTTGACGGTGCAGTTGTTGTACTGATCCACAAGATGGTGACTCTCAGGGTAGAAAAGGCACAAGACGTGTAACTGTGAAGTAAACACAACAGAAAGGCCAACTTTACAAGACTTCCTGTGGCTAAAATGAGAGCATGCTAAGCACAGACGCTATCGTATAATAGAGGTTATCATAAGCACAGTGAGCATCATGAAACAAGCGCATTGCTAATATCCAGGTTTTGTATATGTCCAATCCCACAGCTTAGCACAAAGTATATTTCAATCCTGAAATATCCACGCACAATAAAAGTAATTATAAGTGCAATTTACAACTGGAGACTAAATACGCAAGTTAAAAACCATTGCTTTTTTTTTCTTTCTAATATATCATTAAATAAATATTTTTTGTGGGTAAGGTGCATGCAAATAATCACACACTTTTAACAAATTTTTTTTTTAAAAATCACAAAATAAATCTGGGTCTAAAACTGTAAGACAAGATGAAATCCTTTTTGTTTTTTAGGGTGAAAATTATTGCCTAAAAATACATAAATTCACTATTACCCTCATGATGTTATTTATTTGACAATTTAAGGGCCAGTTTCAGCCTTGAACTCATTTTCCTCAAGTTTAAATATATTCAGTTGTTTTATTTGAAAAGCCAACAAACTGCTAAGCAGATGTAAATGAGAGTAAACACAAGGGTCATGCAGCGGTTTCAGTTGATTTTAATATTGTTTTCAATTTATTCAAATTCACCCTGCAGGAAAAGTCTGTTTTTTTTCCCAGTCATTCTACTAATCAACTGAAAAACAGTGAAAAACAAATCAAAATTTTTATTTCTCGTATTTGAAATCTTGTCTTTCCAGGGCAGTAAGTTTTGTTGTTTTTGTTTTTTTTTGGAGGGAGGGTTGTATTTTTTAAAAAATTGCAAAAGTGTTAAAATGTTTTTAGAGAATAGAATTATATTCGTAGATCTCACAAAAAAATTATTATTTAGATTTCATTAAACTATAAAAGTAAAAAGTTCTCAAATTTCCTCATCAAAAATTTCGTGGATTAAGAAATGTCACCCGAATTTCTATTAGCACAACTGGATTTTTAGTTTTGACCCTATAAACTGAACTTTTGCACACAAATAAAAAAGAAAATTAAATTACTTAAATTTTGCCATAAGTATCTGTCTTGTAATTTTATCTAATAAAATTACAAGGAATATACTCTGCTATAAAATAATTATCGTCTGTAATGGACTGAAATTTCCAATATATTTTATTTTATTTTATTTTATTTGACGAAGGTGAATATGAACGTGTTTTCGGGACAGCTTGTAGCTCCGAGCGTCTCCTCTTTGTAATTGCCTGTCTTGTGCTGTAATAAGTGAAGCTTAGCCGCTGATGCTATCTCTCCATACATACTCGCCATCTCTGCTGGCCCCACAACTCCTCCCACCTTGTACAGAAATGTAAAAACTATATAATCAGACTGTATGTGTGTGTCGACCTTTGGTTCGGTTTTGGGGGTGGGTATGTGTGTTTTTTGCGGGTTGCCCGGGGATCGTTTCGTTTCCTTTTTATTATTTTACTCATAGTGTTATGTAGATGATGTCACGTACTATGTATGTATCTATGTGTAGTGGATTAGCGCTCACTGTTGAGCCTGCATGTAGCGCAGGCATGGTGTCAATATTGATGTACTCTAACCCGTCGGACGTAGACCAATCCTATTCTACTAATAATTCATTTTCTTTTGAGGAAAAAAAAAAGACATTTTTGTACTAAAAGAAGAGAGAAATCTCACTCTCTTTTAATCATCGTTTCTCCATGTTAGGCGACACCTTTTATGTTTTCACATCAGAGAAGACAGAGACGGTTAATATTGAAGGTATTTCTAAAAAAAACAGTTATTTCTAAAGCTTTGGATCGAAACTTGAACTACAAAAAAATGTTTAGTCTGTGGTGGAAATGGCTGCATCTACAAGACAGAGTTGTTGTTTTGTTTTTTTGGGGTTTTTTTAATTGTTTTTTTTTTGGTTTCCTGTACTCTGTGGTTTGAACCTAAAGGTGTGCGTTACAGTGTTGATCATCATGCATCAAAAAAATATCCTGTGGTCATTTTTACGTTAAATTCTTGTAAATTCCAAACTGAATTTACTAAACAACCAAGATGGAGTAATATTAGAACATAACGCCATTTGAAGGCGGTGATGTGACATATATATGGGAGTTTGCAGATGGTATTTTCAATTATTACTCTCGTTAGTGAAATAGAAACGACTACCAAATGATTAAGACCTATGTGGTCCTCCTTTAGGAGCTCCGCCTCCTTTCCTCTTGAGCTCCGCCTCCTTTCCTCTTGTTAAATTCATACAATCTGGACGTAAAGTGAGGTGAAAAACGATCACATTTATTCCTTTATTTCACTTTAAAACCTGGACCAGGTTTATTTTAACAACAACACTGGGGGGGGGGGGGCAGTAAAATAAGACAAAGATGTTAAAGAAAGGTTAAATTAAATGACCCGCAGTGACCCCCCCCAGGGGCAGCAGAGGGGATAAACGCATCACACCGATAGAACCTAATGTTAATTAATGTTCTGTTTCTGCATACTCATCCAGAACATCCCACACACACAGTCCAGGTTCACGCAGTGAAACAGTCCAGGTTCACACAGTGAAACAGTCCAGGTTCACACAGTGAAACAGTCCAGGTTCACACAGTGAAACAGTCCAGGTTCACACAGTGAAACAGTCCAGGTTCACACAGTGAAACAGTCCAGGTTCACACAGTGAAACAGTCCAGGTTCACACGGATGAGTGTTACACAACTTGTTTACTGGATAATCATTGCTTTCATTCTGGAAGCAGCTGAAACACTTCTGCAGATAAACCCCCCCCCCTGAAACATTTGACAGTTAACTGACTTGTCTTGGAACGCTGACGCCTCCTGTCTTCTCACACGGAGAGCAGAACACCTCCGACGCCACCGAGGTAACAGTAACCGCCCTGCTGTGATAATACTGTGATTTTTATCATGTGTCTGTGGTTCTGCAGAACTTTATTACCTCTTGAATTTCATTCTCTTACTCACAAGTTTCATCTCATGACTCAGCACTTTACAAGCAGCAAAAACACACCATTCTAATTTACATTAAAAAAAAAAAAAGATTTTAAAAAAATAAGCAAAAATGATTTTTTTTTTTTGTGTTTTTTTTTTGTGGTTCGGCTAGAAGAAACTGATGGTGGACAAAAGCTGGGTTGTTGCTCTGGAAACTCTTGGATGTGGGGGGGGGGACACGTGGAAGGAGAACGCAGCTCCTCCGGCATTCTCTATCATAGCTTTGTGTCTGTCTATCTATCTATCTATCTATCTATCTATCTAACCACGCCTGTTCTCGTTCTTCAACCTGTAGGGCCAAAATCCATTGAGATGTTTTAGTCCTGTCCACTGTATATCGTAAACTGTTGAATTACAAAATGGTAAATAAAATCTATTTTAAAAGATCAGCAGCGTCGGAGTCTTGTTTCCTGATGTTTTCACGGATACGTTATAGGCGAACAGGCCTTTTTTTTTAATCCAAACTATTCCATTTTGACTTGAGCCACTCTTGTATGTCACTAAATGACGTCATTGTGACGCTGTCAGACATGAATATCTGCGTTTACAGTGTCGTGTCAGGATTCTGCCACTAGATGGTGCTGGAGAGCCTGGATCACAACAAGCCTGTGATTCAGGTGCGACCCAGAAAAATAGAAAACTAGAAAGGAAAAGTTCAATCATTTTTCCTCATTAAAGGAAGTGAAAATTGTATATTATAAATTCAAGGCATGTAAACTAAAATGTTTTCTATTGTTTTTATTTTTATATTTGTGGCTTATACTCTTAAAAATGTGAAATATATAAATGGCACGTGTCTGAAAATATTATTTTATTTCATGTAAATGTGTGTTTGAACAATCTGAAGACATGAGTCAGGCAGTTACAGCCCACTCCAGAACCAGAGGCGACATCAGATGTGTCCTTCCTGGATTAAAAAGAAGAATCGGACCATCGACCAGTGGTCCAAAGTCCTCAATCCAGATCTCAGAGTCCGAGAAACACAGAATCCGAGTCTAGAATGAAGTTTCCACAGCCAGCGACGGCTCTGGAACAGAACATCTGTGTTGAATCCGGACGAAACGTCCAAATGTCCTGTTGGGACCATCGAAGACTATCAAGAACGATTGCGCCGGGGTCCCCTCGGACTTCCTGTTCCAGAGCGGCTCCTGGCCAACCAAGCCGACGTGGTGATGTCTAGGACAGCAACATCAGGAAGAAGGAGGATGGAGGAACAACTGGGACGGACGTGGACGGTCCCAGTGGTGATCGTTTGGAGCGAAGCATGATGGGAAAATGTGGAGATTTCAGAAATATTTTCTTGTCAGTTTGGGATCTACTGCTGAAGGAGCTGTCTGGAGTCATTTGTGTCCTCATCTTCCTTCAAGATCGGTGTAAACGCTATGAATTATGGGTGAATCCTCCTTTTTGGGTCAACTTCTCTGAAAAAAAGTCGTTCATTCTGCTTTTTTTGACTGAACGGTATCCATGAAAGGTGGAGGTGTCTCCTAAAGCTTCACTATTTACATCCGGGAGTTGTTTCCACACACCGATGAAGATCTCAAACAGACAGAATGGTCCTTTAATCTCTACACACTATGAAATGGGATCAGAAGAGGGCAGCGTGACTGTGGATTTAAAGCCCACCAGCCTGACAATCCATTTTATCACCGGCCACCAGCTTCGGGCCTCATAATGAACACAGTTCCTATTTTTAAATCTGCTATCAGCAAACCCATCAGTGACGGTTCTGTTTGTTGAAGATAGGAAACAAGAAGGCTTCAGAATGGCGCCGCCGGGTTGGCGTGCTTGCAGCATGTGTGTCGCCAGTGGCTGAAGGACATTTCCTACATGGACAGAAAGCAATTTTTCTGTTTGTGGCGCCGCCGCCCCTTCTAGTTAGAAAGGTGAGTCTGGGTCTGGAACCCCTTTGTCCTCGGCGAAACTGAACGCAGCCGGTCAGAGAGGGCAGGCCGGCGATCTGCGATGGCTGACAGCTGTAATAAGTCTGCAGGGAGACGCCAAGTGTTAGGGTGAGGTTGGGTGGGGGGGGGGGCGCTGGTGGAGGGTGGGTAGAGGGGGTTACTGTTATCAGATTATCTGATATGAATAAGCAGTTTTTCATCCTGGCGTCAGCACTTCATCCATCAGGTCGTTTGTACTGTTTGGTAAAAGCAAAACGCGAACTTCAACCATCGTGATGGGCTCCGTTATCGTCACAAAGTCGAAAGCAGAGCTTCAGTTTCATTTGTTTTTAATTAAATGATCTTTATCTGCTTCATATTCAATTGTTCAAAGGACAAATTGTGTTTGATCGAGTTGTTGTAGAACCTGTGCTCCACATTCCTGAGCGTTCCAGTAACGCACGGTGATCACGCTCTGCAGAGGCGCCGTGAAACAAAAATTCTGATTGATTGCTAATGGGAGGGAGGTGATGACATCATCCGTCATCAGTGAGGAAAGTGTTCATGACATCATCAGCAGCGATCGCCCACCAACCGAGACCAGACGTGAGTCTCTGTCCGGTGTTTACGGCACCAAATATCTAAACTGCAGTAGTCCAGGTTCACACAGTGAAACAGTCCAGGTTCACACAGTGAAACAGTCCAGGTTTACGCAGTGAAACAGTCCAGGTTTACGCAGTGAAACAGTCCAGGTTCACACGGTGAAACAGTCCAGGTTCATACAGTGAAACAGTCCAGGTTCATACAGTGAAACAGTTCAGGTTCACACAGTGAAACAGTCCAGGTTCATACAGTGAAACAGTTCAGGTTCACACAGTGAAACAGTCCAGGTTCATACAGTGAAACAGTTCAGGTTCACACAGTGAAACAGTCCAGGTTTATACAGTGAAACAGTCCAGGTTCACACAGTGAAACAGTCCAGGTTCACACGGTGAAACAGTCTAGGTTTATACAGTGAAACAGTCCAGGTTCACACAGTGAAACAGTCCAGGTTCACACAGTGAAACAGTCCAGGTTCACACAGTGAAACAGTCCAGGTTTACGCAGTGAAACAGTCCAGGTTTACGCAGTGAAACAGTCCAGGTTCACACGGTGAAACAGTCCAGGTTCATACAGTGAAACAGTCCAGGTTCATACAGTGAAACAGTTCAGGTTCACACAGTGAAACAGTCCAGGTTCATACAGTGAAACAGTTCAGGTTCACACAGTGAAACAGTCCAGGTTCATACAGTGAAACAGTTCAGGTTCACACAGTGAAACAGTCCAGGTTTATACAGTGAAACAGTCCAGGTTCACACAGTGAAACAGTCCAGGTTCACACGGTGAAACAGTCTAGGTTTATACAGTGAAACAGTCCAGGTTCACACAGTGAAACAGTCCAGGTTCACACAGTGAAACAGTCCAGGTTCACACAGTGAAACAGTCCAGGTTCACACAGTGAAACAGTCCAGGTTCACACAGTGAAACAGTCCAGGTTTACGCAGTGAAACAGTCCAGGTTTACGCAGTGAAACAGTCCAGGTTCACACGGTGAAACAGTCCAGGTTCATACAGTGAAACAGTCCAGGTTCATACAGTGAAACAGTTCAGGTTCACACAGTGAAACAGTCCAGGTTCATACAGTGAAACAGTTCAGGTTCACACAGTGAAACAGTCCAGGTTCATACAGTGAAACAGTTCAGGTTCACACAGTGAAACAGTCCAGGTTTATACAGTGAAACAGTCCAGGTTCACACAGTGAAACAGTCCAGGTTCACACGGTGAAACAGTCTAGGTTTATACAGTGAAACAGTCCAGGTTCACACAGTGAAACAGTCCAGGTTCACACAGTGAAACAGTCCAGGTTCACGTACTGAAACAGTTCATTTGTTTAATTATGACCTACTACATTTGATTCAGGAAATAAATTTATACATTTAAATTTATAATTTATATATTATACATTTCAATTGATAATTTCATACGTGAGCTAAATGTCTGTCAGTGAGCCGGTCATTAGTCTGTAAATTTGCATTTCTTTTCAGCCTTCTAAAAGATCAGAAAGTCAAACATGTCAGCGGATAAACTGAAGGAGAACAGAGAACCGCACCGTCATTAAACCAACATGAGGCTGCGTTTGTCAAGGTTGTCACAACAAGTCCGTCAACGCGAAAAAATTAGTGAGCTAATTCCTGCTTCCTTAATGGTGACTTTGCATTTCTTCCATACAATAACGGGCAGCGTTTATATCAGCAATCAGGATTCAAATGCTGACTGGTCAGTTGTCTTATTGATGTCAGAATCAGGTGATTTCATCTAAAAATGACAGGAGATAAATCTATTTCGTCCTCCAGAAATCTCCTTGCATCAGCATTTTTTTTTTTCTATCTTGATGCTGAAGGAGGATGGTTTGAGGATTTTTATTTTTTTTTGCGGGGGGGTGGGGGGGTTATGAGGCATATCTCACCTCTATTAAACTGAGACGCTCCATATGCTGAACTTGTCCTTTCTCATTCAGTTTGAGCTCACCTCCCAGGGTGGGATCGTTCACTTAAAGAGTTGATAGATGAGAATCCATTCCTGGTTCCAAAAATGAAAAATGGACCTCCATCCCTGTACCTGGACCTCTGTGGGGGTAAAGGACGGTGGAGTAGGGTGGGTGGGGGACTTCCCTGCTCGGCGCCTTTCTGCCCTTCGCGTTTTTACCGAGCTGTCATGCCCACATTGACTGATTTGGATCAGTGGGTCCTGAGAATTTGTCTGGACTGCAGAGGGTCGAGGAAACAGGCCGTTCATCACCTTAATGGAAGAGTATTGATTGTGGTGCAGAAGCACGATGCCCGTCTGAAACCGTAATGGACTTCTTGTGGAATTAGAGATGAAAAGGCATGAGGGGGATTTTCAGGAAGCACCTCTGTGGATGTGTGCACCTAAACTATTAGTATATAGAAGTAAAGAGTTGTTTGTGGTGCAAACAGCAGAAATACCCCAAGAAAAGGGGCACGCCATAGAGACACACCATTGCGGTGTTGTAGAGATAATTTACAGACCGTCTAGTCACGATGCTCCAATCCGATAATGAGTTCGGTCGCACGCATTGATACACTCAGTGGTTTATAATTTTCCATCCACTATTAATAAAAAAAAATATCGATCGCAACGGCTTTGCTTTTAAAAACCGATCCATAAAAATCCCCTTTCAAACAGTTTCCCCTTGTAGAAAACTTGTCCCAGTCAAATTTATCGACGTGTCGACAAATTAATTCCAGCAAAAAAAAAATTTTTTTCTTCAGCTTCATGTCGAATTTTGTAAATTCTCAATAGCATCGCAGATGAAGCTCCATTCATCTTCATTGTGCCTGAATGTCACAGACAAAATATAATTGGAGCAACAACAAAAAAAACAAAAAAACAACCCAAAACTGTCTCCCCGGTGATGATTTTGGTTTCTAGTATGTTTGATCCAGTCCTTTAATCTGCAGGTGAATAAAACACTCGGTTACTCGCTGTGCATAAATGAGTTGTGTTGGACCATCAACCCCAGCTGGAATGATCTGAAGTTCATGATGTAGGTTCATTTAAAGTCCTCTTTTTGCTTGTGTAACAACATATAATCCATCTGCTAATCTAGGCCCGATGGTCAAACATGAAGCCGATGGGCGAACGGATGGATGGATGCATTTTGCACGACGTGAAAACTGACAAAAGCATCAGCAGAACTTCAACGCGACCTACTTAAATCCAACGTTTCATCCGACAAGCTTTTTTTTTTTTCCATAACCAAGACACATTTCTCTATATAAGGTAATCCCGACACTGACCCCGACGGAATATCAGCAGGGAACATCCCAGCAGACGAGTGTAATCCCTTTATTCTGTGATCTGGCATGTCAAAATCACTGACATCTGTCAAGGTGCCAGCGCCACGGCGAGGGATGATGGACATCCGCAGTGTGTGTGTGTGTGTGTGTGTGTGTGTGTGTGTGTGTGTGTGTGTGTGTGTGTGTGTGTGTGTGTGTGTGTGTGTGTGGAGGCAGGGTCTCTAATATAAGAGACTCTTAGCCTCCATCCGGCTCAATCCGTGCACTGATTAGTGGAACAATTGTCTGCATGTCACTTTACAGCTGTTGTTTTGGCGTCCATTTGTAAAGCTTTGGTGTCCTGCATGCTTTTCACTAGGAGATTATCACATTACACGGCGTGCATGTGTTTGTGTGTGTGTGTGTGTGTGTGGACATTATCTCCCCAGCATCTGTCTGTCTGTGCACGTTATTGATTCTGCCTTGAACCCACAGTGCGAACACACAAAAAAAACCAAAACCTTTATATAGCTCCGTAAAAATATGCAAATTGTACTGCCCTGTCGGCAATTTCACTCCGTCTCCATCTGTCTGCGAATCAACTTGTCAAATTTTTATCTTTTTTTTTTTTTTTTTTGCATGCCATTTTCAAAATAGTCTCTCAGTTGTGTGAAGAAAAAGAGCCGGATGACTCATTGGCGTTACGTTTCGGGCGACTCTAGAATTGTCTTCCCAAGGCAAACTATTCCTGGTTTGCCTACAGCAACAAAGGAGAAATCCATATCCGGCCTGCACCCAGTGTGTTCCCGCTTTGATATAGAGGTGTTTACAAGGCTGGTTGAGGATGGGGGGGGGTGGGTCCTAATTACACCGCGGCCTTATGGGAGCAGCTACAAAAGGAATGGAGGTTTAAACTCAAACACCCCAAAGCCCTGAGAACCGCGGCTAAAGAGAAGCGCTAATGGATCCATGTCAAGTGGAGTCAGACATCACAGATCTGTAGCGTAAAGCTCTACGGCTGTTAATAAGGCACTTCTGTTTTTATTGCGCGAAACGCAACTTGTTAGCAACGTTTATCGAGCGCTTTACAAACGGGATGGGGCCATGAATCCGCACAAATAGCCGTTAAAAAAAATAAATAAAAAAAAGGAAGTGTTTCGGAGCGTCGGGATGAGAGGAGTGATCGCAGAACGCTGCTCTTATAGACGTTTGAGCGCCATGTTAATTATCCTGATGTGGGCTCATGTTGGCCCAGAGGGGGAAGGAGGAGATCATTAACATCTGAGCTCACACACACACACACACACACACACACACACACACACACACACACACCGTGACGCTGTCAGCAACACAAAGACGTGTAATTAGACACAAACTAATGGACCCGCTCGAGCATGGGAACCTTTTTGCGCGCAGCTGCGCATCACGAATCAATCGAGCGTCGTGAAACTGGGTCAGTTTGATTTTAATCAAACTTTTTCTTCAACGATTGGTATTTTCACCGGTTCCCATGGGAACGCGGAGAGATGACACAACAGACTACAAATACAAGGAAACAGGGATTACAGAGTGTGTGTTGTGTGTACGACCCCAAGCTGATTCCTATTGCTCTATGACATTTAGCGTTGTAGCTAACTAGTCCTACTGTTTTTCTATTAGCCTACACGTAGCATGTAGACGTTTCAATTTTTGCATGATTGCTAGCCTTAACTTCATTTCATTTCACTGCGTGAACCTGGACTTCAGGTTTTTTTTTTATTTAACCCTTTATCTGTTTAGCCTTTAGCTTACATTAGCTTGTATGTCAGCCATGTCAGTCTAGCATTGCTGTCAAGACAACGCGGCCCAGAGTTTACAGGTTAGCACGATTACAACCAGGATCATTTATCAATACGTTTTCATTCTAGGTAGCTTGCAGCTAAATATTAGCTAACTACTTACCTATATTTCTACGTATTTACTTTTATCTATCTATCTATCTATCTATCTATCTATCTATCTATCTATCTATCTATCTATCTATCTATCTATCTATCTATCTATCTATCTATCTATCTATCTATCTATCTATCTATCTATCTATCTATCTATCTATCTATCTATCTATCTATCTATCTATCTATCTATCTATCTATCTATCTATCTATCTATCTGTTTACCATCCCTTTTTGTTTCGTCTCATACTTTGTGCTGTACTGTCTGATGTACTACCTGTGTTGTACTACCTGTGTTGTACTACCTGTGTTGTACTACCTGTGTTGTACTACCTGTGTTGTACTACCTGTGTTGTACTACCTGTGTTGTACTACCTGTGTTGTACTACCTGTGTTGTACAACCTCTGTTGTACTACCTGTGTTGTGCTACCTGGTTGTACTGCCTGTTTTGTACTGCCCTTTGTACTGTGTTGTACTGCTTGTTGTACTGTGTTGTACTGCCCGTTGTACTGTGTTGTACTGCCCTTTGTACTGTGTTGTACTGCTTGTTGTACTGTGTTGTACTGCCCTTTGTACTGTGTTGTACTGCTTGTTGTACTGTGTTGTACTGCCCGTTGTACTGTGTTGTACTGCCCGTTGTACTGTGTTGTACTGCTTGTTGTACTGTGTTGTACTGCTTGTTGTACTGTGTTGTACTGCCCATTGTACTGTGTTGTACTGCTTGTTGTACTGTGTTGTACTGCTTGTTTACTGTGTTGTACTGCCCATTGTACTGTGTTGTACTGCCCGTTGTACTGTGTTGTACTGCCTGTTGTACTGTGTTGTACTGCCTGTTGTGCTGTGTTGTACTGCCCGTTGTACTGTGTTGTACTGCCCGTTGTACTGTGTTGTACTGCCCGTTGTACTGTGTTGTACTGCCCGTTGTACTGCCTGTTTATCGTGGGCCAGAGAGCGCTGTAATCTCACCTGTGCTGTATGTGACACATATCTACATAATATAATAATAATAAATAAAGTAATATAATAAATATAATAAAGTATCTATCTGTCTATCTGGTACACCTGACAATAAAACTTTGACTTTTAAATATCTGTCAGCCAGTTTTATATGTAGCTTGTTGTTAGCGGGTTATTTATATGTGACTGGGGTTGGGGGGGTTTTTTGGGAGGGGGGGTATTCATTAGCTTACTTACAGCTATTTAAACCATTTGCACAAAAATGTATTTAAAAATAAGATTAGCATTATGGATAAATTGTTGTGTTTAGCGATCTAGCGGTAAACAATGGAAAGCATTAGCTTTAATACAAGGCTAGAAAGTCCCAGAGAAAAGGAAGAAACATCCAGCAAACATCCCTCAACCGCTAATAAAAACTGATGGTTAAACAGTGGAAAGTGTTGGAGTTAAAAAAAAAAAAAAAGAATTAAAAAAAAAACAAGGATAAACTGAAAGCACCGCTTGAGGCAACGTGGAAATGCTTTGTTGAATATATTATTAGGCTGGGGCTCATTTCCATATTTATGCAGGACAATCAGCAGCAGAAACCTAGAAGAGCTGTAAAAATGGAGCATAAACTGAAATTAATCTCCTCAACCAGGACTCTGGTAATGAGCTGCCTGCTTCACACACTTCGGTTCGGCTCGGTTCGGCTCGGATCCACTCGGATCCACTCGCCCTTTGGCTCAATAATGTGTGTTCTTCTACTCTTTCCATTCCATTCCGAGTCGTGCCGGTACCGATTCTGGACGCGCTCCAATCTGACGGCCCTGACCTTTCAGAATAAAAGACAAGGACGCTGTCCGCGGTGCTGAAACACTTCCGCTGCCCTGGATGTTTCACAATAAAATGAAGCTTGGCTCCTTTTTTGGGGGGGGGGGGGGGGTTGAAATCTGGATGGAGATGATAATTTAGATTTGTGAAAGGAAAAATAAATAAATAACTAAATAAATAAAGACTACTCCTCCGCCCCCCCATCTCTTTCTCTCTCTTTTGCGCGCCTCCCTCATACAAAGAGAGAGAGAGGAGGCGGGTGGGGGGTGGAGGGAGTTCAGGCTGGGATAATGAGGAGTGGGTTGGAGGAACACAGACAGGAATAACAATATCAGAGGAGGGAGGTCCGTCCGCCAGCATCAGCACCGACCTCCAGATGCCGCACATTTCCTCCGGTGCGCGGGGACCGTGAACCGGTAGGAGCGACCGGGGAGGGGGGAGGGACGATGCTCCGGTTCATCCGTCTGCAGTGATTTAAAGTGGGATTCGTTTTTTTTAATTTTTTTTTATTTTTTTTGGAGGGGTGTGTGTGGAGGGGGGGGGGGAGAGGTTTCCAAGTCCTTCCCGAGCAAGTGAGTGTACAAGATCAAGTCCACGCACACGCAAAAACGGTAGGTTGCGTTTGGATGCGGGATGCGCTCCGGATGGGAATAAAGAATAACGTCAGATTTAGGATGACGTTTGACGTGTTTAGAGGAGAAAAAAAAAAACAGACTGTTTGGTTGATTTCTGCTGAAGTGTGGGGATGTTGTCGTTTTTACATGAGTGGAACAGATGATGGGGATCTGTTCTGTGAAGGGGATTAGAGCTGAAAACCCTCCGATAAATTCCTTTTAATGTACTAGTAGGCAACAAAAATACCCACGTGTTGTGCATCGGGTATTTACAGCCCACTAGAGACCCCCGTTTGTCCACGGAGATGTGTAAAAAGATCCGTTCAGCCCAAAACTGGAAAGTTGCTGTTTTAAATTATTTGAATCTCTCGTGAAAACACCACGTGGACTGATAGAAGCAATACAAACATAGGAAAATAAAATTCCATTTTTGAGTAAAATGTTTTTGTTTGTTTTTTTAAAATAATGACGTCATGGTGCATGTGATTGTTTTTTTAATATATATTTATTGCTACAAAATAAAATAATATATAAAAGTAATTTCCTAAAAAAAATAAAAAAATACACACACAAATGTGTAGCTACAAGCTAACGACCAGAATTTAATATAAAAGTTTGATAAAAAAAATTTTGGGAATCTTAAGTTACAAACAAATTTAAGAGAACTGGAGAATATTTGTGTGTCAACTAAAAAGTGAGGTTAAGTTAGTTGGAAAATATATGGTTTAAAGTTAAAATAAATAAATTTGGAATCATTTGAAGATTCAATGAAAAGTCAAGCATAAATAATTGAATAAATCAGCCAAAGACAAGGATAAATATTAATGAAAATATTAATTAATATTAATATTAATGTTATTAATATTAATGAAAGGTGTCAATATTAGGTAGCAAAATGCTAACATAGGCTAATGGGTAAGCAGTTGTGAGTTTACCAAAAGACGACAATAAAGGTTGAATAAATGAAGGAAATATAAGCTAACAAGTAAGCATTTGAAAGAAAAAGCCATACAGTAGGTGAAAACACTTGAAATCTGTCACCACAAGCTCAATGAGTTTGAAAAAATTTGAAAGATTAACTTAAAAGACTGGAAAAGTAGTCGTAGATCAACTGAACTATCATCTATCAGACCGCCTCAGCAAAATCTGACATTACTGTCGCTGTAAAAGTTGAATTTATGGTGGAACTGTTGGATTGGATGGTCTGAAGGATTACAAGTTCCTTTTTTGAGCCTCGACATATTTTGTCGTTTCACAATTTTAAAGCTTGCTTTGAAATTTCATCATGTGTTCTAGTCGTGAATGTCCATTAAACAGACACTTCGATCTTAGACTGCAATTTAGGGACAAACTATGTGACTGCAGAGCCTCTGTGTATTCAAATTGCATGAATATATTAGAGTTACAGGAATAAAACGATAAGATCTCTGCTGAGCGCGGCGCCCGCCCTGCAGGAGTCTGGCGGCGTTATTACAGCGACACTCCGGTAGACGCCGGGAAGAATTGGGTTTGAGGTCACCGCGGTGGCTGCGGTTGGACAGTGGAGTTTTCTTCTGCCTCCTGAGTGCCTCGCTTTAATGGGAGCTTTCAGGGTGTCCATCTGGTTAATTGCTATTCTGCAGAAGCAAGCAAGGAGGAGCCAAACAGCATGGGGGGCCCCCCCACGATAGAGCCTTGTTTGTTAACTCGGAGGTAGGGGAGGTATCCGTCTTGTGTGGACATATCCGTAAAGACAAGTTGACTTCTTATGCCTGCAGAGGTGTTGAATTTTTCATTGGCTGCCGTCTGCCAGACAATGATGAGTGAAATCTTTCTTGGCTGTGATGGAATAGGACCCGGAGTTCTGGCAGGACCTGAGCGTGATACGGGCGAGATGGCAAAGATCAGCTGAGGCAAAAAAAAAAAAAACCCCACACAGGATTCATTTCACTGTTTTATCATTTTTACATCCATCCCAACATCTTTCTATCGCAGTCGGCGGATTGTTGATATGATCAGCTTGATAATGATCAATAATTAACCTGTTGGTTAGATAACTGGCAGAGCTTAAAGACTCCCTTAAAAAATTACACCATTAAAAGTTGATGTTAATAGGTGTAAAGTTAAAAGGTAAAGATGAGCTAAAAACCTTAAAATAATGATTTAATGTCGAGTTAGAATAAAGTGGGAGCTAAAGGAGGAAAAACTAAAAGATTAAAAGTCAAATAAATGCTTTAAACATTTAGCAACCTGCTAATTTATGCTAACGCAAGAAGAAGTTTTAGC